>NC_135564.1:13594011-13794011 GCF_964340395.1 Glandiceps talaboti | reverse complement strand
TGTTACGTTACAACATGACAAACTTTCACAGACACAGACAAACTGATAAAAGAGTCGCGTGAACCACAGACAATTACATGTATGTGCATGAACCTACATCAGATGGGCCCGGTGTTGTTTTTGTATTGTTTGTCAGTTTGATAGTCATAAGAAGTATACTTTTTTTCGTTCTGATCACAGGCGTTTCTATATAACTCCTGCAATGGTAGTATGATTTTAATTCCGTGCCAATGATTCTCTGTGCTGTCCCAGTGACTCTCTCAATCGCTGGCGCGGCGGTGATGTTTTTAATGAACCAGATGCTGATTGCGTGATGCTGATTGTGTATGTTGGAATATTCCCTATAACAATGCGGTAAAAATTACTAAAATGATATATTTCTTGTAATGCCTCATAAAATAAAGACGTTGCTGGGCTTTTTTCTCATAAGGTGTTCAGTATTTGTTTGCCAAGACAGACCGTGTGAAAGTTGAATGCAGTCAGGAATGTCAAGATATCGACAATTTCAACTTCGCTTCCATTAATATCGATCAAGGTATGATGGGGGGGGATCATGTTTTAGAACTAAGTGATGGGGTGTCATCTCCTTTTGCGAGTGACAGTGTCAGATAGAGAGTTTTTTGTTGGCGCAATGGAAACATACACCGACGGTATGTCGACACCCCCTCCCGGACTGAGAAAGTGACTACTCCCGTAGATTTAGCAGCAGGAATTTCAACTTGAATCAAAACTCCAATGTCAACAAATAATCTAGACGCTATCAATTTATGGGTTGCGTAACAGATATATAGAGTTAGAAGTAGACAACTCCTACAAGTACACGTCATATGTTAACAGTCTTCCCAAGGGTGGAGATGCAAGACATGATATGCACCGGCACCGGTACTTAAATTTGAAGTCGATCATTGCACCACAGACATTACATTAGTGTGCACATTGTTTCTTCAGACCTTCAGAGTACATAGTATTGAAACAACTTTGATCAAATTCTTCTACTCAACGCCGGAGGATTCAGGATTTAGACCCCGGATGTCTGCTGTCAGATGGCTTTGATTTATTCAAACAGTATCTAGTCGTACAACAAAGTTATATGTTTTCACCAAATCGTTGGATAGCGAGATATAGTAAGTATATATATTCAGTTTTGTAACATTTGTAAGATGCGTTCAGGACAATGAAGCTGACAGACGCACATTTTTGTCAAGGTCTGGTTAACATTCGAACTTCGACAGGTAGACAATATTCTTTTCTGATGACGTAAGGAAAAATAAGGGAGTGTACAGACGGAGAGTAGGTGAGGTAGTGTTGACGTAAAAAGGACAGTGTCCGTACTTTACTGCGATGCAACAGGTAGGCGATGGTTTCACATTGAGTAACAAGTTATGTTTCTTGTTGATTTTATTACATGACCTCATCTGGCATAAGGGTCTAACAGCATACCTCTCGGCGCAGGACACTCCTCCAGGCCGGGCACCTCCAAGCGCAGGCCGCATACAAATATTGTTTGCGCATGTACAGTTCAATGTAAACGTAACGGCATCAAATTCGACTGTGTAAACCAAGAAAGATCTTGGCGTTGTCCTCTCAACTAATTTAAGCTGGGAGTTACACATTCAGGACATCGTCAAAAAGGCTTACAGGCTAGTTGGTTTGATAAAGCGTACCTGCAAGTATTTCCATGACAGTTCTTGTATCATTAATTTATATACATGTGTAAATCACTTGTACGTAGTCAACCAGAGTATTGTCGACAAGTTTGGTCACCCCATCAGAAGTATTTAATCACTAAAATTGAAAGAGTCCAGCATAAATTCCTCAACTACCTTTATTTTGGAAAATCGTTCCCTGGTAAAGGAGTAAACCTCGATTACAGTAATCTTTGTCAGTATTTTAATATTCAAAGTCTTCAATCTCGTAGGAAATTGCTGGATGCAGTCTTTTTACATAAATGGCTCTTTTAACTCAATGTATATTGTTGCCAATGTTCCGTTTCATGTGCCCTCCATGAATCTCCATTCCCACTACACATTTAAAATGGCACGTTTTTAATAATTCTACTCAAAGGAAAAACTCGCTTTTACCTAAGACCTTCAATTTTATCAATACCTTGCAAAACACTGACATATTTTCCAGTCTCAGTACTTTTAGAAAAGATGTCCTAAATGAAATAGTTGATGTGTGAATTTAACGCAATTTCGGTAATTTTGCCTTCTTTTTTTAAAATTTATTTTATTTCTATTTTTACTAGTTTTGTAAATATCGTATGCATTTTAGTCTTTCCAATTTCAGAGTGTCTGTAAATGGGGTAATCCTGTAGACATCTCAAATAAATAAATAAATAAATAAATAAATAAATAAATGAATAGATAAATAAATACTAGTCTAATATCGTATTGCGAGTAGCTCCAGCTTGGGGACGGTCTCGGTAAATGTTACATAATGTACTAATCTAGCATATGCTATTGTAAGTCACGGTAGCGCCAGGCTGGGGACGGTCTCGGTAAATGTTACCATGGTTACTGTGCTAATGTAATATGGTATTGATTAGTAGCTCCAGCTTGGGGACGGTCTCGGTAAATGTTATTGTGCTAGTGTTGTAAGTAGCTCCTGGCTGGGGACTGTCCCAGAACATGGTTTTGTACTAGTCTAATACCGTATTGTAAGTAGCTCCTGGCTGGGGATGGTCTCGGTAAATGTTATTGTGTTAGTCTTATATCGTATTATAAGTATCTCAAGGCTGGGGACAGTCTTAGAAAATGTTCGTTCATTTTAATACATCTCAACTAGGCTATCCCAATACCAGGTCTTCGAATTATCATCTAACTTTGACACCTTAATTTTTTTTCACACAGTCTTTCACGCTCTCCTATTTCAATAGGCTTGTGGGTTTCAAATTGACAGACAATGATTTAGCATTCCGTCATTGTTGAAATTGTAAGAATTTATAATTATGATCTTAGCAAGTATTTATGCACGTTTTCTAAATAAGTTTGTAATCTATTTTAGTTTTATTTCACATTTTAATTTTAATTTCAATCAAGTGAGAATGTTGTGGAATACTCGTCTGGTACTTGATACCTGGTTATCCTAACAAAATAATTGCAGCCTCATTGATCTGTTTCAATTTTATTCTTGTCAATTTTTTGTGTATACCCAGTGATGAAGCATAATAAATAAAAACATAAAAAATAACAAATGGTGATAGCATAGTGTAGCAATTAGTTTCATAAGTAGCCACGAGTTATTATTTTAGATGTAATAACAGTGTTCTTTTATAAGCATATTAATGCCCCCCCCCCCTCTAAACTTTTAGGTTATGTACATAGTATGTTTATAAGCCCTCCACTTGGAAGCGTGGGCCTACTTCGAATGAGATCACATTAAATATAATGTCACGTGATTTGTATTTATGAGCTAATTTTCAGTTTGAAATGACACATAGCGGAATGGTGGCAATATTGTGCAAGTTACATGTAATTATAATAAATTGTAAGGATAAACGAAAGCATTTCACGAACATGTCCCTAGGGGACGTCCTGAGCTTGGAGGTGTCCGGCCTGGAGGCGTGTCCTGCGCCCGGGGGTATGCTGTTAGACTTGTTTGGAGTCCGCAGATGGGCTAAAAACCCAACTTAAATACATTTCAAAGTTTACACAAATCTCTATTCTTAGAGTTTGACGTATTCTTAAGTCTTATGAAAGACATCATCTGAGATCTAATATCCAATCACCTTCTGTAGATTAGTAATACAAGTTCATATCTCAAAGACCGTAAACTAGTTGACAGTTCAACCGTACCTGGTACAAACAATTCCGAAATACCCAATGTTGAGATGTCAAAGACCTATGTTGTTAGGCATAACGGAATGTCACTGTATGTACAAAGTTCGTATGCTTTTGACTTTAATTTAGAGTTCATAATGGAAGCTACCAAAATATCCTGAATGGATATAATTTAGATCTGTGACTCGTAACAGTAACATCAACCCCTACGTGAACCCCACCAGGAAATGTTTGGTAATCGTATAGCTTTTGCTTTATTCGTTACAGCATAGACAGTGTGTGTATCTATATGGATACATCAGTTTATTAACAACATGCCGTCGTTTACCGTTACGTATACTGCTGTTAGACGCCGGGTGTTCCACTGTTTGATGTACAAATGTATGAAGACACGAGTATTTGATGGCATCTTTGTGGATGAGGCAAAAGAAATTGTGAAACTTATGTGCCCATTGGTAAGTGTATTTAACTAACACTGTCGGGTGGGTGTCTTGAGAGTTAAATAGTATCCATTTGGTGGCGCACCTACATGTGTACAATAACTTTACTTCGTGTATTGTGTATTTACCATCACCCTAATACAGCTATGTGGTGGACCTGGCAATACCAAATAGTTGCCAGGACGACCGTCTAGTCTGTTACGGGGGCTAGATGGAAGTAAGTAACCACAATTAAATATATGCCGAGAATGCACTATCATATTTGTAAAATCAATGAAAAATCTTCATAACTTTACACCGTACATCAAGTATGACGTCATTTAGTGTCATATTTTAGGAATCTCAGATTTGCCACGTTATGAGGGATTGTTGTAATTCTTGTTAAAACAAAAGTTCTATCGTTGTTGGTACATGTTACAATGAAAATCACAAGACCTGGAACAAAACGGGACTGGCTAGACAACACTGCTCTTAGCTAACACTGCTCAGTATCGTCTGGCTCAACACCAATCTTGCCAACTGAGAAATACACTTTATTTCAAACAAGACGATAAAATGTAGCAATGTTAGTAAGATTTTTTGTCAAGCCAGACCATAAAATGTAGTGGCGTCAGTAAGATTTGTGTTGAGCCAGACGATAAAATGTAAGTGTTAGGAAGATTTTTGTTGAGCCAGACGATAAAATGTAGCAATGTTAGTAAGATTTTTTGTCAAGCCAGACGATAAAATGTAGCAATGTTAGTAAGATTTTTTTGTTGAGCCAGACGACAAAATTTAGCATTGTTTAATAGTAAGATTTTTTGTCGATCCAGACGATAAAATGTAGGAATGTTAGTAAGATTTTTTGTCAAGCCAGACGATAAAATGTAGCAATGTTAGTAAGATTTTTTTGTTGAGCCAGACGACAAAATTTAGCATTGTTAGTAAGATTTTTTGTCGATCCAGACGATAAAATGTAGGAATGTTAGTAAGATTTTTTGTCAAGCCAGACGATAAAATGTAGCAATGTTAGTAAGATTTTTTGTCAAGCCAGACGACAAAATTTAGCATTGTTAGTAAGATTTTTTGTCGATCCAGACGATAAAATGTAGGAATGTTAGTAAGATTTTTTGTCAAGCCAGACGATAAAATTTAGCATTCTTAGTAAGATTTTTGTCTAGCTAGACGACGTTTTGTTTCATGATCGGGTCTGGAGATTTTAATAATATATTATTAAAGGCTTCACTGAAATGATTCAACCGTTTTATGTCAAATGTATTGTTTTATTCACAGCTGATGGTTCTTTGCTTAAATACAGGATTTGGTTTGATAAGTATCTTATATTGTGGACATATCGGTAAAACGGAACTAGATGCCAGTGCACTTGCCCAATCAGTGAGTCTTTCTATACCCTTAGGGGCGAGATCAATAGTTCAATGTAGGATTAAACAAAACTAAATTCTTATACTGAGGCCTCGACCCAATCCAACCCCATCCACCCATTCTAACTAAATTGGCCAAAGTTGAAATTTGTTTCAAACCGCACAATCAATTTCAAATCAGTAGTAGTAGTAGTAGTAGTAGTAGTAGTAGTAGTAGTAGTAGTAGTAGTAGTAGTAGTAGTAGTAGTAGTAGTAGTAGTAGTTGTAGTAGTAGTGCTATGAATATGAAGTCATTGTGTAGCAGTATGTGGTGCTATGAGTACAAAGCCAGTATGTAGTAGTATGTAGTGCTATGAGTACAAAGCCAGTATGTAGTAGTATGTAGTGCTATGAATACCAAGCCAGTATGTAGTACTACATAGTATTATGAATGCAAAGCCAGTATGTAGTACTATGTAGTGTTATGAATACAAAGCCAGTATGTAGTGGTATGTAGTGCTATGAGTACAACGCCAGTATGTAGTAGTATGTAGTGCTATAAATACAAAGCCAGTATGTAGTAGTATGTAGTGCTATGAATATAAAGCCGGTATGTAGTAGTATGTAGTGCTATGAATACAAAGCCAGTATGTAGTAGTATATAGTGCTATGACTACAAAGCCAGTATGTAGTAGTATGTAGTGCTATGAATACAAAGCCAGTATGTAGTAGTGTGTAGTACTATGAATACAAAGCCAGTATGTAGTAGTATGTAGTGTTATGAATACAAAGCCAGTATGTAGTAGTATGTATACTATGAATACAAAACCAGTGTGTAGTAGTATGTAGTGCTATGAATACAAAGCCAGTGTGTAGTAGTATGTAGTGTTATGAATATAAAGCCAGTATGTAGTAGTATGTAGTGTTATGAATATAAAGCCAGTATGTAGTAGTATGTAGTGCTATGAATACAAAGCCAGTATGTAGTAGTATGTAGTGCTATGAATACAAAGCCAGTATGTAGTAGTATGTAGTGCTATGAATACAAAGCCAGTATGTAGCAGTATGTAGTTCTATGAATACAAAGCCAGTATGTAGTAGTATGTAGTGCTATGAATACAAAGCCAGTATGTAGTAGTATGTAGTGCTATGAATACAAAGCCAGTATGTAGTAGTATGTAGTGCTATGAATACAAAGCCAGTATGTAGTAGTATGTAGTGCTATGAATACAAAGCCAGTATGTAGTAGTATGTAGTGCTATGAATACAAAGCCAGTATGTAGTAGTATGTAGTGCTATGAATATAAAGCCAGTATGTAGTGAGTAAAGAATAGTTCTTTTGTTGACAACTTTATTTTAGTACCATGCATTTACTGTAGCAAAAATTCTTCCATTTCTCAAATGACATTTTAAAGAAATATTTGTATTTTAGGGGTACAAAACATACAATAAAAAGTAAAATAAGAACTAAAATGGCTAAAAAAGAACCCCACCCCAAAGTAAAAGAATTTAGTTTTTTATCCTACATTGAACTATTGATCTCGCCCCTTACAAAGGTGGAATGATCGAAAACACAACCAGTCATTTATGACATTTATCATCGGTATTTATTTTAAATGTTTAATTGATGAAACAACTGTGTTAATTTTTTTCTACTTGAAAAAGAAAACGATATAGAACAACAAACGCCAAGTCTCTGGGTGTAACCTCAGACCACTGGTCTGAGGTGTAACTCATTGAATTATTTTGATTTCAATACACCAAGCCATGTTTTATTTGAGTCTCTACAATGGCTTCCTTTTAGAAAACGAATCATTTACAACGAAGTCGTTTTAATGTATAAAGTCCAGAATAGCCTGGCTCCAAATTATCTCAATGATTTTAGAAGTATTCAAGAAGTACATACTCGTAATACACGTGCTGCACCTAGAGATGAACTATACATTCCAAAACACAGAACATAGATTTTTAAGAAGAGTTTTAGATATAATGGTGTTAAAATATGCAGTGATTTAATTGTTGACGTCAAATCCTGCACAACTCTTCAGTCTTTTAAAAGTAAACGTAAATGTCATCTTTTAGAAAATCGTTAGTTTTGTAGTCGTTGTTCTTCTTCTTCTGGCTTTTGCCATTTTAATAATAATAATAATAATAATAATAATAATACTTTATTTTTCTATAGCGACTTCCATCAAAACAGTAACAAACCGCTTCACAATAAAATGTATAACAAATGATTTAAAAATACAATGATAAAAGTAAGACCAGTAAGTAAGTATTTTTACAGCCTTTTGTATTCGTTTGTATTTTTACTTCTTAGTATTTTTAATGTATATATTGTATATTTTCATCTCGACATTGTGTGAGAAGAGCCTTTGGCTCAACAGTCTATCGAGTTTAAATAAAGTCTAATAATAATAATAATATTAATACACATACATACATACATACATACATACATACATACATACATACATACATACATACATACATACATACATACATACATACATACATACATACATACATACATACATACATACATACATACATACATACATACATACATACATACACACACACACACACACACACATACATACATACATACATACATACATACATACATACATACATACATACGTACACACACATATACAACACATGTACACACACACACAAACAAACACACACACACACACAAACACATGTACACACGCACGCACACACAAACAAACACACACACACGCACACACACACACACACACACACACACACACACACACACACACACACACATATATATATCACTGTTTTGGTATCATGAACAAAATGATGTACTTTCTCTAAAATTTCATGTTTATTCAAATTGTTTCTATATATTCTACAGCTTATGAACGTACTGGGAGTCTCCATTGGATACGGTGTACTTAGTGCATGTGATACCTTATTTTCTCAGGTTTGTATACATGTTTTAGGCATATATATAAGCCTACTTACTTGTACATATAATACTCTAAAACATATATGGTTTGTCTATTCAAAAGAGCTCCGAAGAACACGGCAAATAAAAAGACAAATTACGATAAAATAAGAATTAAGTTTCGTTTAAAATTCAAAAGGATAAACGATTTTCTAAAACGTGATCAGGTGATGTTTTTTGTTGCGATAAAATGTAGTCTGTAAGGTACGCCGTGACAGGGCGCCCTCACACATTGGTCAACCTCGAGGAGGCCGACGAGGGCGGAACGGCATGACGCGACGTATCTTACAGTCTACGATAAAGGCAAACCAGGGCGTAAAAGATTACTTAAAACTACCGTGAACGAGGTTAAATTTGAATCCTTCAAAGTTTTGTAATGGATTTTGTCTTCCGTACATTCCACAAGCTACCAGCCTAGGGAGTCGTCGCTCGCTTTATAATCTATGATACCAGGATCGCTAGATTAGAAAGCGGAAGACAAGTCGAGTCTCTGGGCTACCGAGCGGTATATTGAATCATTTGAAGGTATATTGACGCAGATTCTTTCAGTGCAGACGACCTTCTCAGGTGAAACACAAACAGCTATGGATGGTGGGGGGGGGGGGATTTTTACATCGACACCGCATTTTTTCGAACACCCCCCCCCCACACACACACACATTTACACACATAATGTCTCTCTAGTGTCAATAATGTATTTTTTTTTCAACGGAAGAATTGATTAAATTTTGAAATACCCCCTCCTAAATCACAATGTTGTTTAGGTACTTTCCCCCCCCCCCCAACATATGCTGAAATGTTTCAATCCCCCTCCCCAATACTCTCAACCCCCTTCCAGAGATGTTGTCAAAATGCAACCTAACCCGGGCCCTCAAATATGATGATACCGAGCAAAATAATGATAGTGTATCAAACATTTCAATCAATGGATATAAAAAACACAAATAATACAAGATACAAGAAAACTTGATTATCTCAGGTAGAGAAATTATGGTGACGTGGATCCATACATTAAACACATATTAAAATAAATATACAATAAATGCAAAATAAAATGTACACACTGTTTATGTCTTCAAAATGAAATATGATCTTTGACCTCTGTAGGTCAGATAAAATGATAAAAAAGCAATGTAGAGCAGATATAATAATGAGGGTAGACTTGCCGAAGATTGATTGCTTACAACACAGACGTTTCTCCGCACTGTATTACCAGAAAGTTAATGTTCTCAACATGATTTCGTATAATATCTATTAAAGTGGGTTGAGTCGTTGGCTACATGAAACTGTCATCTATTAAATTTGAGGGTTGGATGCTGAACTGTTGTTCATCGTTTTCCAAAGCGTGCGTTGAGAAAACAGTCAAGGGGAATCCAGTAAATTTAGGTTCTCAGCTAAAACAGTAACATTCATCTGTTTGTGAGAGCCGTCTAACTGTATAACAGTACGTCATATGTAGAAATCGTTACATGTAATTGATGTGTTATTCTCTCAGTGATCTCCGCACTTAGCTGACCTATCATGTATACTAGAATCACTCTCATATCTCCACTTGTACACGGGATCACCTTGGACTTTAGGGTATTAGCTCAGACTACACACAATGTTCATGGTTAACTTGGATCATTTTAGAAGTAGCTACGGAGCACATCAAAGCTCCTAGTCTAGGCCTAGCTGTTTCCTTCAGCTCGCTCCCTTCTAAAATCGTCATGTTATTTTCTGTTTCTTTTTGCCAGGCCTACGGAAGCCGAAATAAGAAAAAAGTTGGTTTATTTTTACAAAGAAGTATATTCGTCATGCTCATATTCTGTGTTCCTTGTTGTGCAATTTTTCTGAATGCTGAACTGATCTTACTTGTACTTCGACAGAACCCGGATATAGCTAGGTATGTCTATCTTAAAGCGGCATAGACTCACGAGTTTGTGCATTGACGGTTTATGTTAGTTTGACTGTCATAAGGAGAATACTTCTCTCTACCTCAAAAGTCAGTTTTGACTGTCCGCCCCTGACACAACAATGTTCTGATCCCAGGCATCTCTGAACTCTGTAAATTATGGTAGCATTGATACGGTGTGTTATGTTGTAGATGCGCATGCGCATTAGTCCTGTATTAAAGTAGGCACTCGATTTTAACATTATATGATCCGAAGGGTCGTCCCAAATTACTCCGTCTGCAAGTGGGACTGGTATATTTGTGTTAATACACTTCTGTTTGTTGTCTATTTTTTGTTTATTATTGACAAACAATTTATTAAATGTGTGTATCCTCTTTAATATCAAGTGTCTATTTCATTCTCACTATAGGTTAGCTGGTGTCTACTGCCAAATACTTTGTTTATGTCTTCCGGTAAGTCTTATACTAACTCTCATACCAAAACTACTTTCCAATATCAATGTCATGTTACGAGCATAAACAAATGTGTGATTAGCAAACATACTTCTTGAATGTGTCTCCCATGCATGCAAATGATAACCTTTGACCTACATCATATAAATGATAACCTTTGCCCTATTCAATATAAACGATAACTTTGGCCCACACGCCATAATAATGATAACCTTTGACCTATACCACATAAATGATACCCTTTGACCTATGTCATGTAAATGATAGCATTTGACATGTCATAGAAATAACCTTTGACCTATATCTTTAAATGATAACCTTTGACCTATTCCATATAAATAATAACCTTTGACCTATGTCGTATATAATATATACGCATAAAAAGCAACATTATACAACTACCTGGGCCATCACATCACAACTCAATGCCGTACAGTATACAACGACAATACTCAAAGCCACAGAGATCGAATAACTTATTTCACTATTCTGTTTTACAGATTCAATTCATGGTAATTCTAATCGTCAGATATTTACAGAACCAAAATATAGCCTACCCTATTGTAATTTCCTACGCTATCGGAATGGTACTTCATGTAATATTTAATCATCTACTCGTCTTGAAGTTCGGCCTTAGGTAATGTCTGCCTGTCTGTCTGTCTGTCTGTCTGTCTGTCTGTCTGTCTGTCTGCCTGTCTGTCTGTACGCACGCACGCACGCAAGTATGTATGTATGTATGTATGTATGTATGTATGTATGTATGTATGTATGTATGTATGTATGTATGTATGTATGTATGTACGTACGTACGTACGTACGTATGTACGTATGTATGTATGTATGTATGTATGTATGTATGTATGTATGTATGTATGTATGTATGTATGTATGTATGTATGTATGTGTATGGATAATGTATGTATGTATGTATGTATGTATGTATGTATGTATGTATGTATGTATGTATGTATGTATGTATGTATGTATGTATGTATGTATGTATGCATCTATACATCAAAACATTAACTATTCATCGTCTATACCTATTTTACCAACAAACTAAAGTAATACCTGTTCACAACACCAAACTTATCAAAGTACTCTAAACATTTCCCTTGTATGGTCACGTCATTAACATTGATATTCTATGTGCATACATTGTAGCTACATATGACAAATAGTGTTTCTAATCAACAGAGGGGCTCCATGGTCTCAATTCGCAACAAATTGCTGTGTATTAGCCATATTAATCTTAATCCTGAAGACGACAAATTTACATAGAGACACGTGGCCAGGTAAGTAAGGAACTATTAAACCCTAAACAAAACAGATCCTATGGAGTGATAGACACAAGCCCTGAGATGACACTGAAGGACTTTGCCTGTTGAGAATCAACGAGATTGGCATTTATATACTATGCATAGTGTGATTACTTTGTTTCCTGTCTTTTGTAGATATAGCTGTATTCGCAGCAGTCGTCCAATTTATACATGCACACAACGGGGTCCCACGCTACGAAAATCTAAGCAACTTAACCTGGATACGCTCATACAATAAATATGAAAAAGATTTCCATAATGTATGAACTTTTATCGTGAACTCTGGCATCATGTCAAATTCAATTTGATAGTTGAGACTTGGGGGTTCGTTAAGCAAACAAATAGCATTCATTTGATCTGGGCATGCGTATTGGAAAGCCCCTGAACTATAACTTTTGTACCACATTTCGTCTTGCAGGCACAATATTTAATCTATGTACATAGACTTATATCATCACATGAAATGTCTTTAATTTAGGCTGGTCGACAGATTGCCTTTATGACTGGGATGAAATCATACGTTTAGCCATTCCTAGTATATTGATGCAGTGTTCAGAATGGTGGATTTATGAAATAGGATACTTTTTATGTGGTAAGTGACCTCTGGAATGAGTTCAACATTTCAGCAGATATTAATTCAAGAAATGTTTGATGCATGGTGAAGTGTTTACTACTGCCTTCACCAGGTTTGACTGTTTGGGGCTGTACTATTGCTTTCGCCAAGTACCATGCATCGTTTACCATTGCTTTGCTTTGCTTTGCTTTGACTTGATGTGATACATGTATATTTACTTTGACCAGGTGTAGTAATGGGTACAATAATTATTGCTTTCACCAGGTGTAATACATGTACTACGTCACTTTAACCAGGTGCGATATACTATTTACTGCTTTCAGCAGGTGCGCTAAATGTACAATGTATAATCATTTTAACCAGCAGGTGCAATATAATGTGTATTTCTTTCACCAGGTGCGATACATGTATTACTTTAACCAGGTGTGACATAATATTGACTATCACTTTGACCAGGTGCAATACATGATCACTTTGACCAGGTGCTATAATGTTTATTGCTCTCACCAGGTGCAATCAGTGAAGACATATTAGCTACACAAGCCATCTGTTTTAGTATATCTGATTTGTTTTATCAAGTAAGTCATATATTATAATGAAGGTGATACAATTTATGCCATGTCTATCATCATCACCCACCACTGCATGATCATTTTAGTCCATTCAGCCGGCTAGGGAAACGGTTTGACACTGAGTCATCACCGAATATACTTGCAAATTCATGACGTATCCGTAACAGTGTTCGCTCATATAAGTATGTAATGTGGTATAAATACTCTTATTAGAGTTGTCTTACCTCTGCGGTCTGGGTTCGAACCCGCCAGATGTTGGCTGGGTTTGATCAAAAGAATTTAACCAGGTCTGCATGTAAGAAGGGTGAGGCTCAGTTTGACTCTGTCGAACAACGCAGGTTTTCCCCGGGTACTCTGCTTTTTCAACACTGCTCTTGTGGCGTCCATTCAACAAATTTCAGAATTTATTTGGACGAATGAAGTTTATTATTATTATTATTATTATTATTATTATTATTATTATTATTATTATTATTATTATTATTATTATTATTATTATTATATTACATGTCTGGGGAGGGGGGGGGGGCTTTATTTACAAGGTAGCAAATTGGTATGTGTCAGAAAAGCGACGTAATTGTGAATTCAAATATGTATTATTGATCTGATGTTTCATCCACCATGTATGGTTTGGCATACTTTGTCAAAGGGTGATTTTGGTGTAAAGGACTGGGAATCTATCATTTTTATCAAAAGAAGAAGGAGTTTTTAAAAAAGTAGAACAACAATAGAAATTAACTGAGAAACGAGTCAATCCAGTGATAATCTCTGCTTGTTTTATTCAGCCAGCACTAAGTTTATCCTATGCTGTCGGTATTCGGACCGGTAATTACCTTGGTGCTAATCAACCAATGCGAGCTAAACAAGTTAGCAGGGTGGCATTGGTTATGAACGGTAAGTCAAAACAAAAGTGTATTTTATTTCGTTCAACTTGTTATGCGTTTAGTCAATGATAGCGTTTTTATTTAAATGTAATAATGACAGTACACGCAGGTACACATTCACATATCTGAAGGTTGTTATTCAACCTCTGTATCCATTTTAAATTACTTGTGAAAAAAATGTGTCACAATTTCCCCCAAAATGTGTTCATTATATCCCAAATCAAAAAATTGTTGGTTCAGTCATGTTAATTTGCATATGCATGAGACATTGATGACGTCAAAACCGAAACACATAGACTGATAGGCTATATCGTTTTTTGGCCATTTTTATGGCAAAGTGCAGAACATCAAATATTAAGAATTTTTTTTTGTTGGGCAATATTTAGAATGATTTTACAGGAGTCATTTTAAAAATTCATGATCCTGTAATTATTGTTGTTTTTGTACAGGAACAATGTGTGTTATCATTGCATCGTTTGGTCTTTCTACAAAAGACATACTGCCGAGTCTGTATACCAGTGACGTGTAAGTGGAAACCATAGTTATAAATCAATCAAATGAAACAAAAACCAACGATTTCAGGGTTCATATAATCATTTCCCTTAAATGAAGTACAGCTACTACCAAATAACTGTAAAAGATTCACTATGAGTGTTGGAGAGGGCGCCCTTGCTTACAGCGTTGACCCATGAAGTGTGTGTTTTTTTTTTAATTTAGCGGTCGTCTAGCACGCTGTCCTAATGAAGCTGTTTTCTGTGTATTGGCAAACACAATACATTGTGTCGCCATCTCAAGTTCTGACATAGACCCTCCACCAACATACATAGACGTTGGTGGAGGGTCAATTGTTCTGCTGAAATGCTACTCTTAGTCCAACCACGTGGCAATTTCAATAAATCCTATGGCCAGAGGGCTTTTTTAGTGTGCACACCCTCTCTGTGGATTTCGCTTCCATTTGAAATAAGAAATGCAAAGCCAACATTTCAAGTAATTTAATTTAACTTGTCAGTTCTTATACAATGTGAATTATTTTAATTGATTGGTTTTATACTTTAGTCCCTCTGCGTGTGCTGTTATTTTCTATCCTCGTTTTAACTTCAGTTTGTACAATGCGCTGAGACGCACGCGTAGCGCGTTTTCTTACAATAAATAAATAATAATATGGTCCTGACTACAAATTGGGTTTGTCTTATTTGCAGGACGCCACCAGAGTTCATTTGGGGGAAATATCCTTCATAGATCATGTTCATTTCTGCTCAAAAATAAAGATTGTTTGAGTTTCCCTAGTTATCGTCCACCTTTTACAGACGGTTTCTTGTTACTTGAAACGGCCGCCTGTAGTAGCGTGGGACTCCGAGGTGCATGTGTGTGAATCAGACGACTACCGGCACACTTTAGTCTATAACTAATAAGTAACCCATGTGTATTTATTCCTTGTGTTCTCTCAATAGTACAGTTACCAGGCTGACTTCTACACTTGTACCTCTGCTCATGGTAGTTCACTTCTCGGACACTGCAAGCGTAAGTGAAAAAAAGTAACAAAAGCAGAAAAAATCGAATCAATGAACAGCAAAAAAAATGTGAATGTATATCGTATGCATGATGAATGAAAACAAAAATTGATATACATTCTGTGAAATTAAAATGTGTTTGATAAAATATTTGGCAAAATAATGGTCTGCAACGAGAACGTTAACTATTCGAACAACGTTTCCCGCATTACATAGCGTAATGTAGAAAGCTGGTCGAAGTTGTCCTCAAATTCCAAAATGAAAAACAAAACACGAGAAAACTGAAGGGTTCATACTTTTATATGTGCACACACACACACACACACACACACACACACACACACACACACACACACACACACATATATATATATATATATATATATATATATATATATATATATATATATATATATACATATACATATATCTTTAAACTTTCAATTGCGTCATGATATTCATCCTCCAATCAGCAAAACGTACACTCAGTATCATTAACATAAAAATTACTCTAATTACAGGCAGTCTTGAGTCGCGTGTTGACAGGCTGTGGACGGCAGCGTATTGGTGCTGTTGTCAATATACTTGCATTTTACGTCATCGGCTTACCAATCTCTGCCACACTCATGTTTGTCGCCAACTGGGGAATATTTGGTAAGATATAATACATTCATTAGATCGAGCATCGACACAGATATATGGTTACAGACAGTTCTCAATATTGCAACAAAATGATGGAATGTATGAAACCCTTAAGCTTAATTAGAAAGAGAATTATTGTACTTCTGGTCATTTCATTTCATGTAACATACCGTGGTCGTTCTACGTCATGAGTACGCGTGTGTACGTCATTGATTCTGTGATACGCAATATATATATATATATATATATATATATATATATATATATATATATATATATATATATATATATATATATATATATATATATATATATATATATATATATATATATATATATATAGACAGTATAAGTGACTCGATGGATAGATAGTGAAAGTTCGAAGTCGTCCTTACTTCCAATCCCAAGTTGAAATCTTGATAGCGACGTTTCGGTGTGTCTTGCACACCTTTATCAAGCTACAGTACAAGGATGACTAATAAAATAAAACCAACAGCGCTCATACGAACGACGAAAAGTGTTAAGTGAAAAGTGACGTAATGAATGGTGTGAAAATAAACGGCAAGATAAAATATGCAAAGTCAGTTGTGTATTCCAGATGGTTCGTATTCATTAAGTCCATGGGGATGTAGGGTTCCGGCTCTATTAATCCATAGACTCTCCAGTTGTTTAATTAAGTCTACATCTGAACCGCGTACAAGACAAAGTATTGTAGCTTTCAGGGCGTTGTCTTTAAGTGAATGTCCTGGTGTCCTGAAGTGTGGAACTACATATGGTGATCTATCAGATTTGTTAGTTCTTATGTTAGAACGATGACCGTTGAGGCGTTTGTGTGTATATATATATATATATATATATATATATATATATATATATATATATATATATATATATATATATATATATATATATATATATATATATATATATATATATATATATATATATAACTCGGTGAGTATCAATCTGCTAAGACAGTGCTCTATACCGCAGTGGCAGAGCGTAATAGTTTAATATATATATATATATATATAAACTATATATATATATATATATATATATATATATATATATATATATATATATATATATATATATATATGGATTAAAGTCACCATTAATCTGGTCGACTTTTCATACATTGTACTTGTGCAAGTATTATGATATATTTCCCGGGCAAAACGTTATTTTCGGCTGAACGTAGGAAATATTTGAGAATACTACCAATTTCAAATTATACCTAGCTTAAGTGTTTATCGACTTAATGCCATTTTTTTTCTCCCATTCAGGTTACTGGGCTGGTATTTTGATTGCAAGCATTTTCCAGGTTACGGTTTTTCTTGTGGTTATTTTGTGGCGAGACTGGCAGCAAGAGGCGTATATGGTTAGTTAGTGTAGACATGTTTTCATCAAATTTTGATGGTGCATTTAGGCACTCAAAGAGTTGCCTTCGAAGTGGTTGAAAAGTGTTCTAAGAAACTCTGACGTATAAAAGGCTTTAATGAACATTATGCTCCCCAGGGAGATGAGGAACTAGAAAGGACCGTTGTGTTGCTGTAGATCCGTACCAGGGATAATAATTGTAAAGCACTTTGATCACAAAGTGGGAAAGTGTTATATAAAAACCTTAATAAAACAAACGACAATAAATGAAGGACATAAAGTTAAATACTCAAATTGACGTATTCACTTCGTCAGATTTTAAATCAGATTGCATAATACATTCCAGTGATAACACAGAACAGTAGAGTTTGTTGACCTGACAATCAGTGAATGCTAGAAAGAACTAAATACCCACCCTCTCCTTTATGTGCACTAGGCTCAGCAACGTGCCGGTATGAAAACTCAAACATACAAGCAACTCCCAGCAGCAGAAGATGACATTGATAATGATAATAACTACACAAAAAGGATGGACTCCACTGACACCGTCACACGAGGCATCGATAATAACCCCTTACTACAACCTGACGTACGCGATGAAAACAATCTAATGACGTCACGGTATAATTTGAACCCTTCTAGACCTCCACTACATGGTATCCTCTTCTATAGAATATTCATTTTGTTATCTTTGTCTGTAATTTTCGCTGTTGGCGTGGTGATAAGTGAATTGCTTACACCAGTCGCTAGAGCCGCATTTACTGTTGACGTTGCTAGGAATAAAACAATCGTGTTGCTATAGATATATGGTAAAGTAGTTTCAAGTGAGATTTATTTCGTCATGCAAATTTTACCTCTCGAAATGGAAGGTAATGTTAATGAGGTTCTCTCTCTCTCTCTCTCTTTCTCTCTCTCACGCTCGCTCTCTCTCTCTCTCTCTCTCTCTCGCTCTCTCTCTCTCTCTCTCTCACGCTCTCTCTCTCTCTCTCACGCTCTCTCTCTCTCTCTCTCTCTCTCTGTCTCTCTCTCTCTCTCTCTCTCTCTGTCTCTCTCTCTCGATCTCTCTCTCTCTCTCTCTCTCTCTTTCTCTCTCTCTCGATATTAAGCAGTTGGATTGAAAATTATAACGACATACATCACTACTTCATATACAATTTACAAATATTAAAGTCTTATCTGAACGACCAAATCAAAAGAAATACCTTTAGTCAATCACATCGACAAATTCATTAAACAGTCACGGTACAGTACGGTACTGTATGCCATCCATCAACTTCAAACCTTTTGATATATCCACTGAAGTACAAACTAAGTTGCCAACAATTCTAGTGCTCATATACAGCAGATGCCATCCACGAAACATGAACACGATATAGACGATCGAACAAACGTCGGAATTAATCGAACATCACGTGATAGACAAAGTCGCGCACACCGGAACACACGCTTGCATAGAAACCATGATCGCTCCTAGGATACCATGTTATGCGCACAAAGATGCGCGCAAAGTTTTTGTTTACGTATACATTCGAACTTCGTTGACGAAGCTTTGTATACTGCATCCAAGCGAATCAAATACGTTAAAAATCGCATATTTATTTACCGAAAGCAGTCAATCGTGATGTCATTTCCTTGCATTCCTCCCCAGTATCCTGCAGGTAAGTTTTTAAAAACTAATTTAAAAGAAAACTTATGATATTCAAAAATTGATTTTTTTCTTGGCTTCTGCATCGAAAGGTGTACTGATGGAAGATACCGATGTAGAAATATGTACATCGTCTGACAAATGTAACACTGTTGACGTCGAATTCTGGCTATGTGGTTTGTGTGGAATTCGACATACAGTCGCATGAATAATTTGAAAAAATAACCGTATAAGTAATTTTGTCTTATAACTTCTATATTTAAATACATGATATATTTTGACATTAGAATATCATTAATTCCCTCGACCAGCTTATCCACATCACAACTATACTCTCAGGCCAGATGAATTGAATACGGACCCAGTTCCGATTCCATCCCTGAGTGGAGGTGGATATGGTAAGCATATTTGGCCAATCCCACTATGTATAGCTGATGTTGTAATCAAGAATTTTGATACAATAAATTATTTTTGTATCATTTCAAAAATTTGGCTGTGATCTCATTTATTCCAATTGCTCAAACTGTCCTTTTTAGCGAGTGATTTAAGAACGCTATTTGAGTTTAGATTCTCAAGTTGAGATCAACATTCGAAGATCTTAAGAGTTTGGGTTACATAGTTGAACCAAAAATTCACTTTTACCATAATTATTTCACCGGTAAAAGTCCGTACTATAATTTCATGATATGTAAAACGACAAAAAAAAGCATTTCTGGATCACTCCTTTCTTTTATTATACATTTCTTATGGCCCTACCGTGCCGAAAACAATTGTTCATTGTCAAATTTGGTCATTGCTACTTGTGAAATTCTGGACCTATAATCCAATGGTTCAGTGTATCCTTCTTAATTTGATTGTTATTTCTAAGGCATCCATACTTAGCTCTACAATACACACACACACACACACACACACACACACACACAAACACAAACAGACACAGACACATACAGACACACATATATAAAGATAGACACACAGACATACCGACACACATACACACACACACACGCGCGCGCGCGCCGGGCGATGTCTATAGCACTGAACTTAGGTTCAGTTGTGCTAAAAAAAAAATATCTCGACCATCCAGGACCACCAGGGTAACATTTACCACACTCAAACACAAATTTCGGAAACACTCACTGATTTCTACAAAACGCTCTTTACTTCTGAACTGGACCTCGACAAAAACGAACAAGACTATTTCCTTTCAAAAATCACTTCCTTGCTCACACCCGAACAAGAACAAAGTTTAGAAGGGCCCTTAACTCAAGAGGAAATCTTCACTTCACTTCACTTCACTTCACTTCACTTCACTTCACTTCACTTCACTTCACTTCACTTCACTTCAGAGAAATGGAAAACCACAAAACACCAGGGGGCTTCTTTAAATGTCTACAAAAATTGTTTACCTCTGACACTGATTTAACTTTTTCTTGGGGCATGTCAAATCCAAACTATCTGAAGACGAACAGCCTCTTTTAGAATCTCCTATTCGTTACAGGAACTTAGCCAGGCGTTAAATGAGATGAATAGTAATAAATCCCCAGGTGGGGATGGCCTCACTGTAGAATTTTAAAAGACGTCATGGGATTGGGTCGGTCTGATTTTAGTGGACGTGTTCACTGACTGTTTTACAAATAAAAAACTCAGCGAGTCTCAACGCCGTGGAATAATTACTTTGCTGAATAAAGAATCTGATGTAGATGTATCTAAACCAGGTAACAAGGATTCTCATCGTAAACCTGAGAATAAGCGTCCACCGTCGCTTTTAAATGTGGACTACAAATCGTTGTCTAAAGTACTTGGTAATCGTCTGTTATGCCAGTTTTGGTCAATCAGTATCAAACTTGTGGTGTAAAAAAAAGACCAATCACAGATAACATTCAAATCATTCGTGATTTCTGCTGTATTGCTGATGCTCGAAATACTCCAGGGGCTATTATTTCGTTCGATCAACAAAAAGCGTTTGATCGGGTAGATTGGGGTTTTCTTCACCGAGTTTTGGAGAGAATGAATTTCTGACCAGATTTTCGACAATGGATAAAGATTTTGTACACGGATATTAAACATTCCGTACGTCATTTGTAATGGACACCTGTCAGAACCTTTTGACCTCCACGGGGGTTAGACAAGGCTGTCCCTTATCACCTTTACTTTATGTTCTATTTATCGAGACTTTTGCGGCCGCTGTGAGGGCAGATGATTCTATCAAAGATGTAAATATACCTGGGCGTGTCCCGACTGAGTGTAAACTGCTTCAGTAGCTGATGACAGCACGGCTATTGTTACGGGAAAGCAAGTCTATTTGTAACTTTTTTAAAGATTTGCTCGCGTTTTGATGCAGCTTCGGGTATGAAATTAAATTTGGATAAATGCAAAGGTTTTTGGGTCGGTGGATGGGAAAAATCGTACAGACAATCCAATGAATATTCAGTGGAATAATGTCACCTGACTCCGTCATTGCACACATAAAATAATGCATACTCTTGAGCCCTGTAAGGAGTGCAGTGCCCAGAAGTGAGTCCGTATATGTGTACGTTTTGATACTCGACCCTTAAATTTTACGTTCGCCAGAACTTCAACTTCTACATCAGTACAGTACAGTGCTCATGACATCCGGTTTCTCTTTGAATTTCCTCAGTTCTGAAGTGCTGGATAAATTTACCAAGTATATGCCCCATATACCTGTACATATACAGGCCATGTTTCCAAGCGTTTGCCAAACACAGGAGTGTTTCAATGTGCGTTATGGAGTAGAACAAGAAACTAAAAAAGTATGCCAGGTCCAATTAAATTTGATTTATGCATATCAGGAATAGGACTGATAACAGATATTAGTCATTTCCATAGCCCTCTCCTGGCTCTGCCAAGTGGGAACAAATAAGGATGGAAACTGTCATAACAATGAGTATAATAATGCTTTATTGAAATTTACATAAAATGTATTACCTTTCAAAAATAAAATAAAGTTGAAACATTTTCATATTAATAATTAACATACATGTATGTATGTATGTATATATATATATATATATATATATATATATATATATATATATATATATATATATATATATATATATATATATATATATATATATATATATATATATATATATATACACACACATACATCTGCACCCTGCTATCATGAATGTACGTACCAAATTACATGGACTTGAAGCTTGTATAGCCTAATTACTGAACATCATTAATTATACAAATTACTCATTAAAACTAAAAGCTATATATGTTATCAAACTTTATATGACACATGTACTTTGTTAATTTCAATGCATGTCCCAAATTATATTGAATTTGAAGCTTGCACTCTTAAGATACATGCATAGCCTAATCACCAAAACACATTTAATAATGTCAATAGATTATTAATATTCATGGCATGTTTACCAAAACCTAATAGGTTCTAGCCATTATCCTAAAGAATATGCACACCAAATTTCATTTGAATTGGGCCAACCTTTTTGAGGAACAGTGACACAGCCAGACAGACACACTCACTCACACACACACACACACACACACACACACACACACACACACACACACACACACACAGACTTTTAATCCCCAATATAGAATCTTCCTTACGGAAGGTAAAAATCAATAGTGAAAATAATTACAAAATGGCAATATATACAAACTGTTACATATAGTTGGGTATCCACTAACAACATTCAGAAAAATCATTACCAAAAAATTGGTTGCCATGGAAACCAGACTAAAATGTTTACAACAGAAAATAAATGGGAAAATCACAAACAGTTGTTATTTGTACAAAAAACATGAGGTATGACCTACTCAAATGTTGCTCAGTTACCATGGTAGCAAGTATAGTGTAGTAATACACTGCTAAAACCACTTTGGTTTGTTTGACACAAAATTAACATTTATTCAAAGGTAATATATAGTGGTCATTCAAAGTACATCATCAGGAACAATTATGAACAATGTAATGGAGAAAAATATAAAAAATGCCATATTTCCCTTATTAAAATAAAGTGTAACTGTTACCCAATCAAAATGAAGGATAACTGTTCCCCAATCAAACTAAAGTGTAACTGTTCCCCAAGCAAAGTAAAGTGTAACTGTTCCCCAATCAAACTAAAGTGTAACTGTTCCCCAATCAAAGTAAAGTGTAACTGTTCCCCAATCAAACTAAAGTGTAACTGTTCCCCAACCAAAGTAAAGTGTAACTGTTCCCCAATCAAACTAAAGTGTAACTGTTCCCCAATCAAAGTAAAGTGTAACTGTTCCCAATCAAACTAAAGTGTAACTGTTCCCCAATCAAACTAAGGTGTAACTGTTCCCCAATCAAACTAAAGTGTAACTGTTCCCCAATCAAAGTAAAGTGTAACTGTTACCCAATCAAACTAAGGTGTAACTGTTCCCCAATCAAAGTAAAGTGTAACTGTTCCCCAATCAAAGTAAAGTGTAACTGTTCCCCAATCAAAGTGAAGGATAACTGTTCCTCAATCAAAGTAAAATGTGACTGTTCCCCAAGCAAAAAGTAAAAAAGTACCTGTTCCCCAAGTAAAGTGTAATTGTTTCTCAACCAAAATAAAGTGTAACCTTTTTATAAATCAAAGTAATGTGTAACAGATCACCAAGGAAAGTAAAGTGTAAATGTTCCCCAAAGTGCAACTGTTCACCAATGAAAGTAAAATTAACTCTTTCCCAATGAAAGTAAAATGTACCTCTTCCTCAATCAAAGTAAAGTGTACCCGTTCCCCAATCTAAGTAAAGTGTAACTATTCCCCACAAGACTAAACATCAAAGTAACTGTTCCCAAGACAAAGTAAATTGTAGCTGTTCTCCAGTCAAAATAAAGTGTAACTGTTTCCTACTCAAAGTAAATGTTCCCCAAAGAAAAGTGTAACTGTTCCCCAATCAATGTAAAGTGCAACATTTCCGAAATCAAACCAATGTCTAACAGATCTTCAAAGAAAGTAAAGTGTAACTGTTCCCTAATCAAAATGAAGGATAACTGTTCCCCAATCAAAGTAAAGTGCAACTGTTCCCCAATCAAAGTAAAGTGTAACTGTTCCCCAATCAAAGTAAAGTGTAACTGTTCCCCAATCAAAGTAAAGTGTAACTGTTCCCCAATCAAACTAAAGTGTAACTGTTCCCCAATCAAAGTAAAGTGTAACGGTTCCCCAATCAAAATGAAGGATAACTGTTCCCCAATCAAACTAAAGTGCAACTGTTCCCCAATCAAACTAAAGTGTAACTGTTCCCCAATCAAAGTAAAGTGTAACTGTTCCCCAATCAAACTAAAGTGTAACTGTTCCCCAATCAAACTAAAGTGTAACTGTTCCCCAATAAAAGCCAAGTATGACTGTTCCCCAATCAAAGTAAAGTGTAACTGTTCCCCAATCAAAGTAAAGTGTAACTGTTCCCCAATCAAACTAAAGTGTAACTGTTCCCCAATCAAAGCCAAGTATGACTGTTCCCCAATCAAAGTAAAGTGTAAATGTTCCCCAATCAAACTAAAGTGTAACTGTTCCCCAATCAAACTAAAGTGTAACTGTTACCCAATCAAAATGAAGGATAACTGTTCCCCAATCAAACTAAAGTGTAACTGTTCCCCAATCAAAGTAAAGTGTAACTGTTCCCCAATCAAAGTAAGGTGCAACTGTTCCCCAATCAAACTAAAGTGTAACTGTTCCCCAATCAAAGTAAAGTGTAACTGTTCCCCATTCAATGTAAAGTGTAACTGTTCCCAAAACAAAGTAAAGTTTAAAAGTGTAACTGTTCGCCAATCAAAGTGAAATGTATCTGTTCCCAGTGAAAGTAGTGTAACTGTTCCCTATAAGACTAAAGTATCACTAAGTATAGCTGTTCCACCTGTAAAAATAAAGTATAACTACACCTGCCATAACAGTTGTTCTCTATAAAAGAAAGTGACGTTATCCCCCTCATAAACTTAAGTATAACTGCCCCCATAACAGTAGTAAATCTGTTCCCTTATAGAATTAAAGTATAGCTGTTCTCCCAATAAAATTAAAGCATAGCTGTTTCCCCAATAGCAATATCTGTTCCAATCAAAGTAAAGTATAACTGACCCCCCTGTAAATATAGTATAACTGTTCAATCATAATAGTAAACTATTGCTATTCCCTTATTACAGTAAAGTACAGCTGTTTCCTCATAAAGTAGTGATAACCGTCTAAAAGTAAAGTAATCCCCCATAATTTAACTGATCCCCCCCCCCCTCATAAAATTAGTATAGTTGTCTCCACATAAAAGTATAGTTCTGAAAGTGTACAGGTGTTTCCTCAGAAAAGTCAAGTATAGCTGTTCCCCCTAAGGCCTAATAAAAAAGTTGTTTGGTTCCGGTTACCCGACCCCACCTAGTTTTTCATGCCGACCCTAAAACATTTTTTTCAGTGTTCAAGAAAATAAAATCACGAAATCTCGCAACAAATAGTGGATGAGGAAACTGACATCAACTTAAAAAGACAATATAAAACTGTTCTTCCAACCTGTAATGGCTGTACATCTGATGAGAAGTAATCAACAACAGAGACCATATGGAAAACAACGGAAAACATAACTACCTGAACTAGACCCACTCACATATGGAAAAAAATAATTAAAAAATAAAATAAAATAAAAAATCTACCTACCCAACTATTCTAAAATTGAATGTAATCAGAATCATACAATTAGTTTTTTACGCTTAATCATATATTAATCACCCCAAATAAAAAAGGTAAAGTTACCCCCCCCCCCCCCCCCCCCCTAAAGGTGGTATAATTATTCTGGTACCCATAGGGATTCTCATCTATATCAAATCTTGGAGTACAATTAAAATAACATGATACAAAATGTATATCACCAATAATTAATCCCAAAAATCATCATTATATTTAATATGGTAGACCAAGTTGCTTTTTTTTCTTTGCGTAAGCTTAACAACCACCCAAAAATGTTTTTTGTTAGTCTTTACAGATATGGTTAGGGTTATAGTTAAATTTATTAGTATGGTTATAATGGTTAATAGTTAGTATAGGGTGAGGTGCCTAGACTAGAGGTGACTGAAGCATACACAAAGGGACTGGGCAACAGAGTCTACCAAATAAATACAATGAAAATTTGTATGGGTTAGGTATTCTTCAATTGTAATGAAATGATAATGATATTCAAATTCTCAATTATGACTAGCAATTCACATTTTATATGCAAATGCTCAGAAGATATTCTCCATAATCAAATGAGTGAGAAGGCATTTGTTTTTAAAAGTAGTTTTAGACTATAACACGATGGGACTAATTAAGTAACAGTGAAATTACAAAATTTCTCAGAATTTACAATCGATAATTCCTTAACACCTACTGTGTCATATACCAGATAACCCACAAAATCTCCAAGCCAGTATGGCTTTTAAAAAGAAATCTAAAATATTGAAACCTCAGTAGCTGTAATTATTTTCACTCTTTTTTTTGTTTGTCAAATACATGTTATTTGAGAGGGGATGGGGCAGCTATATTTGAGGTAACTTACTGTAAACAGTTTATATAATAATCCTTTCAATGACTGACTTTAGTAAGTGTTGATACTGTATTTGATTTTTAATAAACAATCCTGAATTGAGTATGGATATGTTGACAAATTATAAATACATGCTTCACATGAAAGTTGACAATATGAACAATAATTATGAAATATAAGGTGTTCATTTTACAGCTGTTGGTTCTTACAAAGACTACCCCTATGTTCTATGTCACTCATTTCATTGTTGGTGCAAAGGCTACATAGTCTTCAAATGACTTGGAGACATTAAAAAATTAATTCTTACCAAGCCAAGCTGACCAACCCTGAAAGTAACTGGTAGACTTCTTCCTCTTCCTGTACAACATTAACACTGTGGCGGATTGCGAAGTGTTCTTGGTGATGTAACTGGTAGTCTTGATTTCTTCCTCTTCCTGCACAATATTTACACCTTGTGGTGGATTGCGACAAGTACTCTTGGTGATATAATGGTACATTGTAGGCTTGACTTCTTCCCTGCGACTTGTTCTTGGTGATGGACCCAAGTCTATGATTGTATTTCTGCAGCAACTGTAGCTAATATTGGGCATACTTGTAGTTCATACTTGAGGTGCTCTGGTCAAATGGATGTTGATGCCTATGATTCAAAAATAATAACCACCTATATATCAATGAATGCACAAATTAAGACATGCATGTAACAAGCATTCTAAATTAATGTGTTCATTAACTTGAGGAGGGATATGTCCAGAGAAGAAGGGCAGTGGACTCCAATTTTGGCAGCTGTGTGCCATGATTGAAGATGCATGACAAAAAAGTAATGGCGACCTTGTGTTTTGAATGCATTTTTAATTTGAGGACTGGTTGGTCATTTGACAGCTCATTTTAATTGTTTTTAATCTGTAAACAGTACTATCTGACAATCAAATCAAAACCAACTGTGATAGATTGCATAACAGGTGTTTCTAATAGAAACAATGTGTGTTAATCACATAAAACTAGACAAATACTAGCACAGGTTTTGAAAGTAAGAGAGGGATCTATCAGAAAATAAGTAAAACAACAATCAGCTCTAAATACCTTTTCATATAGTTTGTAACATATTTGAATCCTCACAGGCATCTATTGTACATTTTGATTTTGTTGTGTTGTCTGCGTAGAAAGAGAGAGAAATATAGGTAAAAATACATAATGTACATGCAAAAACAAT
Organism: Glandiceps talaboti; assembly: GCF_964340395.1. NCBI lineage: Eukaryota > Metazoa > Hemichordata > Enteropneusta > Spengelidae > Glandiceps > Glandiceps talaboti. The sequence continues at coordinate 13,765,861 of NC_135564.1, read as the reverse complement.
AAATTTATTCTAATCAATACATTGATTATCTGCAGATTACCATTCTGTCTTGGGCATTAATTTATAACTGATGAACATAATAAATCTTGTGTATAATCACTGATTGATCATCCAATATCTTCTAAATATCATGCTGCCCAGCTGGCAATTGACACAAGATGAACACTTTGCAAAGCTGGAAAGAGAGTGAAAGCTACTCACCTTGCAGACAGCATTTTGCAAATTGTGAACAAAAAACATCACAGTGGTTTGTAAATAAAAAACAAGTCTGCAGAGCACTACACATATTATGATCAATACTTTGAGATTGATCATTAACTGTGGCTGGACAACAGGAAGCAGTTAATGAAATACTCCTTTCAGTTCACATGGGGCAACACATGGAAGGCTGCTTTGCTAAATGAACAAAGAAATGGCTACAAATGTTGCTGATATATCCATACTCCATCCTTTGCCTTGTGACCAGTACTTTTCACCTTTCGATGTAAAATCTAATTGCATTGACAAAAAATAATCATGAAATTGACAAAAAAAGATAGTGAAATAAATATGAATTTCACCAATCATGGAGCATGTTATCTTGGGAGTGTCAGATGAAAGTTCATGCCATGAACATTGAGACAGATGTATATAGGAAATATGACATTATTGTTTCAATACATTGACAGTTGGCATTGATGACATATCAGAAAGAGATGGCAATGTGACAAACTATTTCACACTGAATCAGGCACATCAATTCATTTAACACTTCTATAACTTCACCAGTATGGTTACCCCCTCAATTTGTATGGCCTGGCCTGACTGACAATATATCTGGATATTTAAAGGAATCAGATTTTGATGGGTTTGAAGAAACATTTTTTTCATTGAAGTTGGTAGAAATGAACAGAAGAACCACACATCACAGAGGCCAAAAAGGAAAATGCAACTGTACATTCTGTGTTATCAATGATTTTTGACCAATCCATGGTGCACATTGTCACAGCACCCTCTAATCCAATTCAATGCATCATTGATGTACAACAATATTTGTGACCCGGAAAACCAGCCAACAAATAAATTAAACTTGACAAGCAAACCAACCAACAATTAATGAACTTGACAAACTAACCAACAAACTCAAAAGATCAACCAACTTCCCAAACAACTATAACTTAAACCAACAGACAAACCAACTAATGCAGACAACTAACTAACTAACTAACTAACTAACCAACCAACCAACCAACCAACCGACCGACTGACCGACCGACCAACCAACCACCAACCAAATGATGACAAATCTGACTAACAAAGTAACCAACTCATCAACCAACCAACAATACAAACCAGAGGGTGATGTGTTTATATATAACCTGTGGGTCTGTCAGAACTTATTGATAAAACAGAATGCATTACATTTTCTTACTGGACTTTGTGATGTTTGGTTCTTCTGTACACTTGCATCAAAAAATGTTTACCCAGTGTGATCAATATCTGATGCATTAAATAATATATGTTGTCATTCTGGTTGTGCCATAAAAACTGAGGGTTTGACCATGCAGGTGAATTTGTGGAAGGTTTTTGAAGTGATGTGCATGATTCAGTGTGAAAGAGTTGGTCATATATGTCTTCTTATTCCGACATGTCTTCAAAGGCAACTTTCAAAGTATTGTTCCAATGATGCCCTACATCCAATGTATATCTGTCTCTATGTTCATGCCATTCACTTTCATCTGACACACTCAAAATAATATGCTACATGACTGGTGAAATTTGCATTTTTTCACTGTCTTTCTGGCCAATTGCATGCTCATTTGTTCTAAATGGAATTTGATTTTGCAGGGCGAGGTAAAAGGTATCGGTCAAAATGCAATGGACAGAGGATAGGTAAATCTGCCCATTTGTTGAAATTTCTTTCATTCTTTATTGCATGCACCCATCCAGGTGCAACACAATGCAAACTGACCTGAATAATAATTACATATGCATATCAACAATTTCCAAATATGAAATTTAAACATTGTCTATTGTCTTTTTTGGTTTTTATAGATTTGGCAGGCTGGACATATTTGCTTGTGTTCCATTGCCATTGCATGTGCTTTTTAGCAAATTAATGCAAGAGAATTCTAAAAATACTTTACAATGTAAGAGCTGTCAACTGCCATATTTAAAGCTAAAAGTTACTAGTGTCTGACCTAAACAGAAGGTCATGGTCAAGACATAACTCCAGTTGATAAACATTACATGTACATATCAATCAGATAATTCTAACATCTAGTGAGCTTAAATCTATTTTGTGTATGTGCAATCTGACTAGAGCAAAGCTTTAATGTTTGAGAATTCTAAATGTAACAATTAGCAGAACTTATCTTGGTTGTCTTAAATCTTCATTTGCTTTCAGGTTGCTGTCAATGTTGTGAAAGATGTTTGAAATTTCTTGATTGATCTTCGTTCATTCATTGGTATCCTTTTACCTGAAAGGACAAAAAAATTAAAGATTAACATTAAAAATGGAACATTAAGTAATCAATGACAACTTCTTAAATATAAAAAATTATCTTAATAGGTAAACTTGGGATAATAAAGAATTTGGGGCAAGCGAATAAGAAAAAATGATATTGAAAGCTGCAACAGGGGACCGCGTATTTAATTTATTCAGCGTTGTGCTAATTTGTTCAAAGAATGTTTTGCCCTGAACAAAGCAAACCTTCTGAATTTGCAGTCAAAGTTACTTGAATTTTGTTGCAACTGCAGAAAATATCAATAAATGAAGTTTCAACAGGGTGCATTGGGCGAGTTGGAGTAGGTAGCAAAGATCGACAACTTCTGTACTCAACCTGTGAAGTGGCTTTTTGTGCACGCCACACGGGCGGGAAATTTAAAGATGGGCGAAGGCACCTGCAATGACCTGCTCAGTGAAGTCCGTGTAATTTTTTTTCTTCAAAACCTACTAGTTTGGACGGGGACTTTTGGATCGAAACAAGCGGGGAGTTAATTAGAAATTCTTTGGGCCAACACTAATTGTAATTTGCACGAAATTCCGGTAGAATTCGGTCGTCTAGCAACCACGCTATCAAAATCAAAAATTACAGAATTTTTCAGTGGAATACTTCACAACCAGTGCAGTGGAAGTGTTACACTTATTAACCACAAATCCAAACAGTGCACGTAAAACTAAACAAAACTACCTAACCCATCTTCGACGGACGCAAACACTTTGTCTAGGATAAAAAAACTCACAAGTTAAATGAATTTTCGCCCGTCACAGTCTCGATTACGAGAGTAGTCCGAGTGTCCAAATGACCACATGGAAAAAAAATCACGTCGGCTCGGACGCGGAAATCGCTTGCACTTGCAGCGCCAGTTTTGTGTTTTTAACGAAAGTAGTCTTACCCAGGTAATTGCTGTTAGTATGTTTATGTACAATCCAGATAATATCTTCGTCCAGATGTAGATATACGGCTATGAGTCTCAACTTTCACACCCAATTACTCGAAAGCTAGTGGTCGTAGTCAGGTCCAGGAGAGTCTCAGTAAAGATACAAGACGTGCTATAGTGGTCTGATCGGACCTTATCCTGTGGTTTTGGCTGTAGCGGGCGGGATTCTCCCAACGGACGGGACTGCCACATTTTAGAGGAAGGGGTTGCACCATGCACCAGGAGGGAACACGGTGCACGGGCTGTTAATTTTGTTTACGAAAACAAACAAAAACACATGAATGAATAAATAAATAGATAAATACTGACAAACATCAACAATACAGTAATCGCAAATCAGTATCAACAATAATGAATGTTTCACAGTATCAAGAATTAGTATATGTTTTCCTCTAGTATTTGATGCAAAGTAGGGAAGACATGCACTCACTTGATACTGTTTGGTGATTACTCTATTGTTGATGTTCGTCAGTATTTATTTTTTCATTCATTCATTCATTCATTCATTCATTCATTCATTCATTCATTCATTCATTCATTCATTCATTCATTCATTCATTCATTCATTCATTCATATATACATTCATTCATTCATTCATTCATTCATTCATTCATTCTTTCTTTTATTTATTTATTTATTTGTTTTCTTCGTTCGTTCGTTCGTTCGTTCGTTCGTTCGTTTGTTTGTTTATTTGTTTGTTTATTTGTTTGTTTGTTTGTTTGTTTGTTTGTTTGTTTGTTTTCGTAAACAAAACTAACTGAGCCTGTGTCCCTGTGGTTACACTTTACATTCTGGTGATTTGCCATCTACATACAAGGGTCATGTATCCCACTAAATGGACTTAAGAGAGGGCTGACATTGCCCGACCACCGATGTGGTATGGGGCATGGGGGGTGGGGTGGTACTGATAAGAGGGGGGGGGGTCTACCCCAGTTCAGGAAATGGGTTACACCACTATCATATATGTACTTGTGGCATATTTTCTCCCTGCATTTGTCTACCCATTGAGTTCTCCACCGTACTGTATCTAGTCTACCAAACTATACTGTATGTATACGCTAGCAGCTCTCCCATTGTCAGTATGTCTACAAGTGTCGCTCCCTCTTTCTCCTATACTTGCATCTAATCGCATGTCACACAAGAATCATAAATATTCAAACCGACAAGATCAGTTTGGTTTTTATATTAACTTTTATTTCAAGGTTCAGCTTACAAAAAAAGTTTGAACAAGAAAGAAAAAGAAGTAACTGTACATGTTGATGACAAAAAAAGTTAGTGCACAAAAGTAGGAATTATGATTCGTCATAAATTGCAACTTTTTGTGAATGTAGCACAAAAAGCCTTCCACAAGCAGACAACATTTAGTATGATTGATCAAGTATTTCATGAGATAGTTGTGTATTTATGTTCGGTCAGATTTAATCAAGAACTCATTTATGGAACTTGTGTTTTAACCCAGAAGCTGATCAAGCAATGAACTCTTTCATTTAATATACAGACTGAGGGAAATTCGAGGCAGGATGGCAGAAATTACACTAAACGAGCGAAGTCGAGTGAACATTTCTGCTATCCTGCCGAGAGAATGTGAGGTTGTATATATCGCCTCTCCCTCCCTAAAACACCACCCTAGTATGGGATAATAACTCTATAACATATCAACCTCTGAAACCAATGTTCAAAACAGTACGAGGTGTGTATTTTGAAGTTACAACGCAATGTTAAAATTGGAAGACAGAGATGTTGAAATAAATTACTATGTGAAATACAGTATATTTTACTGGAAACAATTTATGCGACAAATAATATTTTTTAAAGTTTTGGGATACACGCTCTCTGTTGTACCTTTTTGATGTGGTTTTACGATGTTGGCAGAATACATCATTAGAAAACTAACATTGTTATGAAGGAAAAACATGCTGACAATACAGTTTGAACAAAGTTGATACTTCTGTTTTTGAAAGACTTAATTCGTTAACATAATCTCTGCAGTAGTACTCGTTAGTAACGATACTTTGAGTTAAACTTGTTACTTTTAAATGCGATAAAACAGTAAAATGGTCACGACGAATCTCATTAGTTGATTCAGCTAAGTAATGATCAATAAAAAGAAATACCTTCAGTCCATCACGGTGATCAATTCATTGTTACAGTTGGCGCATGTCATCAACGAAAAACTTATTCATAAACTTCATTTAGATACGAAACTAGTCAAATATACAAGCCGGTTAATACTGAACTGCACCGTCATCGACGAACTATTTTTTATTGTAATACGATCGAACAAACGCCGAAGACAATCGATCGAACATCACGTGATCGACAAAGCCGCGCACACCAGAGCACGCGATTGCATAGAAACCATGATCGCTCCTTGGAAACCAATGTTATGCGCACAAGGATGCGCGCAAAGTTTTTGTTTACGTATACATTCGAACTTCGTTGACGAAGCTTTGTATACTGCATCCAAGCGAATCAAATACGTGAAAAATTGCATATTTTGTACCGAAAGCAACCAATCATGATGTCATTTCCTAGTATTCCTCCCCAGTATCCTACAGGTAAGTTTTTAGAGAAAACTTTCATTGAAAGATGTGCACTGCAGGTAAGTTTTTAAAGAAAACTTTCATTGAAAGATGTGCACTGACGGAATCTTGATGACAAATCGGTCTAGAGATTTGTTTATTGTTTGACAAATATAAAACTGTTTTCATCGAATTTTGTGGCTTGGTATACAATTCGACATAGTATCGAAGACGAAAACTTTAAAGATTACACGCTGGTTATTTCTGTCTTGTAACTACTATATTTACGTAGCATCATATATTCTGACATTAGCATATCATTAATTCCCTCGACCAGCTTATCCACATCACAACTATACTCTCAGGCCAGATGAATTGAATACGGACCCAGTTCCGATTCCATCCCTGAGTGGCGGTGAAACACGGTGGATATGGTAAGCACATTTGGCAGATCTCACTGTGTATAGCTGATGTTGTAATTAAAACTCATGACGATGATAGTGATATTTTATCATCTTTCGCCAACTCCTAACTCCCTCAAACCGTTTACTTACTTCATTCCATGCCTGACTCTATCTCCCTCATCATCCTTCATCCTTACAACCGAACAAACAAACAAACAAACAAACAAACAAACAGATAGATAGACAGACAGACAGACCTGAAAAGTAACACCCACAGTTGTACACTACGGTATTGTCACAAGTACTTTTTAAGTTTTCTATTATTCCTCTTTTTCAGTTTGCAAACCCTTAGTTACCAGGAAAGAGCGGAGTTACGAGTGCAACTAGCCGAGGAAAGGAGGCAAGCTAGAATCAAAGTTGAGAGAAGTTTAGCTGAAAAGAGACAACTCGCTCAGTTTGAAGCAGAAATTATGGGACAGTATTCAGTACATATTCCTCTTAGACTACCAAAATCGGCGGCAGTATGCACCCGTCAAGGTACCAGTGGCCCTGTAAACATGAATGTAGTCGCACCAGCCCAGCGCTGTGAACAACTTACATCGACTTCTAAACAATTCTCTGACTTTAAGCGACCTTCTGTTGCAACCGCTAGTACTAGCACCTATCAGCCATGTCCGTCATCTTCTAAACAGATGCAGGTGCCTACTTTACCAGTTCACCATCAACGACCAGAAATCCAGCCACGTATGTCTGCGTACCAACGTGAGCTGATGCAATATAAACAGTTGAGAGAGAAACAAAGTTCTACCGCTGCAATGCAAGAAAGTAGGGAACATTCTACCCCCTCGAAACCTATTTGTGAAAGATTTGATCAAGGACACCCTAGTCATATACAAGTAAACACGACTTCCAAGCAACTAACTACACCATCTAACGAACCTGTAAATAAAAAACGTCCCATGACAGCATTTGCTCGAATGAGGGCAAAATTGATGGGAGGAGTCCTTCCTCAAAAAGTGGAAGTAACTAACCAAACCTTGCTGAACGTAAAACAGATACGTACGAAACCCAACACAACTTCACAGCATGCGCAAGCAGCTACAGCCGGTCCATCTAACGAACCGACAAAGAAAGAACGTCCAATGACAGCATTTGCCCGAATGAGAGCAAAGTTGATGGGCGGAGTCGTTCCTCAAAAAGTGGAAGTAACTAACGAAACCTTGCTGAACGTAAAACAGATACGTACGAAACCCAACACAACTTCACAGCAAGCAGCTACAGCCGGTCCATCTAACGAACTTACAAAGAAAGAACGTCCAGTGACAGCTTTTGCACGAATGAGGGCAAAGTTGATGGGTGGAGTCGCTCCTCAAAAAGTAGACACTAATACATCGATATTGGACACTAGTAAAATACCAAAGAAACCGAAGAAGTCGGTATTTGATGGACTTAAACGAAAATTGATTTGTGGTGCACCCAATGACAATAAAATAGACGTTAATGATCAGGAGTTGCCAGAAATGAGAATGCCAACAGAAGCAAAGAAACGAGCTAGAATGTAAGTAAAGATTAATTTGTTACTTACTTCACAGAATATTGCCCATAGTTGCCATGGGATGAGAAATGAAGATGTACTTAATTAGGATTTTTAAGTAATATAACAACATAACCATAAAATCGTTGCTGTACGTAGGAAGTGATTTGAAAACAGTAATCGCTTTTAATCACACGTAATCGCAAATAATCAAATTGTTTATTCAAGCAACAGTGGCATGCACAGCTTGGACGTGATTTTACATTGGTCAGTAAGGTACGCCGTGACGGGACGCCCTCAGGCGTTGGCTAATAACCCTTTTGCGCAAGGTAAAATTAGATGCAATGAGGGCTGAGCAACACGACGTATCTTACAGTCTAAGTGTACATATTTCGTTTCTATTTTACTATTCACAAAGTATCACGTGACCGTTTCGCCACTGACAGACAGTATGTCTGTGCTTTTTTTCTATTTTTCTATTATCAGTGAGGATGACAGAATTGAGGAGAAAAGTGTTGCTAAGAAACCCAAAATTGAATAGAGTATATCTTCCAGTAGATTTCATATGAAATAAGGTAAGTTGTACAAAGTGTGTAAATTATAGGCCACAACTGCATGAGACACTTTAGTATATTGTTTGATTTCTGAACAACAACAACAACAACAACAACAACAACAACAACAACAACAACAACAACAACAACAACAACATTGTATTAAGCAATTGACATAAATCATATTGGTATGACGTGATTGTACGAAATATACATATCTGTCATTAATTATCACCTTTTCTGTGTTTTTTCTACCATTGCAGGTTGTCCGCTAGTAGACTATACTAGACATCACTGAAGTGAATTTTTTAAACTTGAAAGAGAAATACATATATGATTATTTATTTTATTATTCAATATAAAAAACTTTTGATGGATTTTATTATATATTTATAGAAGATAATATTATATGAAGAATTTTGATACAATAAACTATTTTTGTGTCATTTTAAAACACTGGCTGTCATCTCAGTTATTTCTTTATGTACAAAAACCGTTTACACGCCTACTCAGATGAGATGAGATGAGATGAGAATTTATATCGAAGCACGCCCCCTTGCGGTTGGAAGATGATAACAATCTTCCCTTTAGCCATCATGTACACATGTTATTGTACAAAAATGCCAAATTTAGTTTTCCATGGGTCCGCACCCTAAATTAGCCCCCCCCCCCTCGAATGCGACTTATGCTGTACTACGTTTGGATAAAATCTAGGCTCTGGATACCATGCACAGTCACAGCGCCTAATTATCGGTATTATAACAATTTTCATATATATTCTGGTTGTCTGCTTGAAAAAATAATGCTCCAGTTACAACTAATGCAGGTTTGAATAGAGATAGCGTAGTTGGAAACCCCTTGATTACTAGTATTCAAAATAAGTTGCTAACGTTAACAAAATGGCTCATGTACACTGTCACCATGGTATGATAAAGACAGCGTCCTCTATGTCCGAACCTGTGTAAAATTACCCACCAATAGCCTAACCCCTGCTAAGAATAAATATGAGTTTATGTAGCACGATGACACCAGACAGATCTGATGTGACCCCCATTGGCAGCAAACAGAACAACAATACTGCTATAACCTCTATCATTCTGAAGAAATAGGTGAGGTTTACTGTTTTAAGTTTATCTTAGTAATATATTGATGAACACTAAAAGGTCTAACCATTTCATTTGTTTCTGATGTCGTAAGTGGTCGAGATAAGCGGGCCCTGTTTGTACATGGGACGTGTACGTGTATGACTGCCAAGCCGATTGTATGCTCCATCCACGTTATAGCAGATAACTATCCATCCTCAGATTAATTAATTTCCATAGCGGTCGGAGATCTATCGTATTATTAAAAATTAGTGAAAACCCAATTATTTAAACTTGAGCGAAGACAGAAGCATTTGAAGACATTTAATTGTTACCAACTAATACTGTACACCAAGCGTTATGTCTTAAACACCCTAACTACATTCTATACCGATTAATTAATAATGATTCAGTCAATTTATTCACATTAATAAAAGAACTAGAAATGGAAAAATGGCAACTATCAATTTGAAGTGGACGTTGACAATCAAAGAGAGGACCATTTTACATGAAAGACACAAACTGAAATATGAGGGTATTGCTTGTTCAACTATATAATATATGATGTTCACTGGTGTAACAGTCCAAATATGGATATATATACCAGTACATTATGTAATGTATACGATTATTTATAGATGTCTCTCTATCAGCCTGTCGTATGTTGGTACGAATGTTGTCATATATCTTACAAAAATTAGCGAAATAAGTACATCGTACAACCATTGTCACAAGGCAGAATATATATTTTACAGAAAATTTATAACGGGAGTGTTCGATTTCTTCCGTAAAAGAGACCTGTCCTTCTACGACAATGTGGTACAACATTTCTGAATGACACATTTACAGTAAAAATTTGAAAAAAAATATTTTAATAGGAATTCTTCCTAGGGAAGCACAACACGAGGCTTGGTGTCAGAAATGAGTTGCACTCCCTCCATGCAAAGGACTCATTCTGTGCGACTGCGCACAACAAGTGAATTTTTATTATATACAGATGTGTAATTATACTTTTCTTACAGGAAGTGTACAAGCCTGATGTCTGTTTGCCAAAATGTTACAAATCAAAAGTCTATCTTTATTCTACTATTTATTGGTATAACTGTAGTTGTACGACTGTGGTCATCATCGTTACTGAAACTTGAAAGTTCAGGTCAAAGGCAAGTCAGTTTTAGTAATTTCATTATTTATGAAAATGGCTCATATGTTTTGTACCAGTATCTAATCAGTTCTTGTAATTTCCATAATATAATATATGTGTGGCAATATTTATAAGAATTGAAGCAGTAGTTTTTCAAATATTGTGTTCACAGACACAGATACAGACAAAGACAGACAGACAGATAGACAAACGGACACAGACAGACAGACAGACAGACAGACAGACAGACAGACAGACAAACGGACACAGACAGACAGACAGACAGACAGACAGACAGACAGACAGACAGACAGACAGACAGACAGACAGACAGACAAAAGGATAACATTACCTTCCCTCACTGAAGGTAAAAATCCATTTTCTTCTTGTTTGAATCCAGGTTTGTTTTATCAGATTTGATCGGACTGAGAAAGGAATCAAGATGTACCCCAGTTAAAGATATAATATTTATCAAGACACACAAAACAGCCAGCAGTACCACAGCCACCATTATCGATAGATTCGGGTTAAAGCGCGGACTAACATTCGGTATACCGTATAGAAACCACCTCTTTGATGAAAGTCGTCCGTTCTCACAGACAATGTTAGTAAATTCAAAATCATCCCCGAGAAAGAAATTCAATATCATCGCAAACCATTTAGTTTACAACAGAGAAGCACTTGACATGGTTATACCACGTGCCACTTACGTCACTATATTACGTCATCCGGTAAAGAAATTTGAATCTACATTTGGGTACTATCGCATTGCTAAGGTAATGGAACTGACAAACAAAAATGGAAATCCCTTGGAACATTTCATGGAAAACCCAGATATGTACATGAAAAAATATAATTTTACGATGAAAAAACAATTGCGAAATGGTATGATGTATAATTTAGGTTTTAATCATCGCTATGATGAGGATGTTGACGTCATCAACCAAACAATTGCAAAACTGGACAAGGAACTAGATTTAGTTCTGTTGGCTGACTATTACGATGAATCTCTGATTTTGTTAAAATCCCGACTGTGCTGGGAATTCGAAGATATCCTTTATATTTCGAAGGGGGACCGGACCGAGAACAGACGTTATGAAATCTCTCCATCCCTTGCTTCAAAGATAGAGAAATGGAACCAAGCAGATGTTCTACTCTATGAACATTTTAATGAGACATTTTGGAAGAAAGTTAAGGAGTACGGACCCAAGTTTGAAGCAGACTTAATAGAATTTAAGAAATTACAAAACCAGTTCTTCGATGAGTGCATTGAACCAGGCAAAATTAGGAAACAGAAAGGTCGAGAAAATATAGCTCTGCTAAGAGGAAACGCCTCAACAGAATGCCAACTTGCTGCTCTTCGGGTTTACGACTTTCATGCGATATATGGGAACCATGTTCCGAAGTTTTTACGGAAGAAATATTTGGCATAATTATAAAGTAAGCAATTTTTTTTCTAGAAGAGGTGCATGAGGGCGTTTAAAAATCCTGGGTATTCATTACAATAAAAACTTGAGAACAAATGGCTTGCTGCCGGCGAGACAGTCGAGAAAAAAATGTTGAATATATATATATATATATATATTGAAACTGGTTTCCTTAGTTACTAGCCTGGTAAACTTTCAAATGGTTCTCTGTAGCATTTGTGTTTGTTTGTTTGTTTGTGTGTATTTGTCTGCATAACAGAAAATCGCTGGGTGGAATTCCCAGCACAAAAATTTAAAAACAAACAAAAAAACCCAAAACACTTTCGTAATATGGAACCCCGAGGTGTGTGTCTGCGTGTGTGTGTGTGTGTGTCTGTCTGTCTATGTATGTGTGCATGCGTGTGCGCGCGCGCTTGTGTGTGTGTCTGTGTGAATTAGAGACTGTCGTGGTATAAGTTAAGTAGTGACAACGATTATCATACACTTATAGCCTATGTAACAAAGTTTGTTTTATTATTGTTAATATCGACAGTAAATGTTGTTCTAGCGACCGGTGTTAGTGATTTACTTGTAAAAATACTGATAGTAAAAATGATTAATAAAAATAAGAGAATGCATAGTCTATTAATAATGATTCTTTTCAAAGGTAATCTGGAAGTGTTTATAGCAATGTCTAGTAATTCTTCCTTATCGTCGACGTCAGATTGCAGTAACGGACTATCATTATGATCATCTCGATATTCGGTGTTAGCGCCCTCATCGTCACATGTTGGACTTGAGAGTTCTTTGTGCGTTGGGGTTGTTACGCCGGCACGATGCTGGGCCTACAAGAAAATGATAGAATGAAATATATATTTCCGTGTTTTTCTTTGAAAAATTCTGTCTATAATTGTTGTCACTTCTGATTTGTCGTTAAATTTGCGATAGTTACTCATGAACAACTGAGGGCGCTGTATACCAACACTGAAGTGAAGTGAAGGAAAGACAAGACAAGAGTATAAACCGACAATGGCAATGGGGATGAAAATAATGACATCTGTCATTGCATCATTCTATGTGAATGGAAATTATCACATACGGGTATTTCTGAAATTTCCCTTCCATCAAAATGGCAGAAACGTTCCTTTGGGTTTTCAGCAATTGAAATGCCATACACAGTATTTTTTAATCGTCCAATCTTCCAATAAACATGCCATTAACTGTGTAGAACAATGAGAACTTACCATATCTGCCTCTTGTTGCCAGTTCAGTCGTATCACAACTGCAGTATAGACAATGAACTGCAAACTTATCGCCACCAGTATACCAATAAAGTATCCTGCATATCATAAACATACATTTCAGCTAATGAACTTCAAACTTTTACAAATATAAAATGAGGAACAACATCCCAACAGTGCGTTTTTCTTCCTCAATTCATAAATATTATTCCCATGTATGAAAGAATGACTGTTTCTGATATTTTTGGTCACTCACCTAATATTCAACCTTACTGACGCCAACAGATACCCGGTCTTTAAAGCTACACTAGCCGTAACTGGAACGTTTTTTGAACTGACATACTTGTAATATCATACACTCTAAAAAGTTTTGAATCATCTGTGGATAAATGTATTTATACAACTGTACACATAATATGGTACAATAAATCCAATCACATTGATTTCTGGTCTGCATTCTAAAATCAGCGCCCCGAACGCGACTGTGGTTTCAACCAGATACTGTACCAGTGGTACATTTAGATCAAATCAACCTCTATAAATACATATGCCATGTACAGTGTCATATTACTGGTATTATGACAATTTTCAGTGAACATATATATACAGCTGTTTGTCGAATCGAAAATCAAACAATACTCAGTTACAGCGAGTACAGCCTTAAAGGAACTCTGAGAGCTGGAGACTTCAATTCATTTACGGGCAGGTGAAAGACTTATACTGAAAGGGATGTGAATAAGGTTTTCTATATCTATGATACCAAAACGTTTTATATTATCCAAAGTCAAAAACTGACCTCTATATGGTTCGTTCAAAGCATAGATGTACGTCAGTGCTCTTTGCAACGTCTATATGTGTTCAAAGTAATTTAACAACACATTATTCATTCATATATTCTAACGACGTGTGAAGAAAGAAATACATGTACATCCGGGTCATCCCGCTGACCTGTTGAATGTGTCTTTTACACAATATTGATTCGGCAATGGGAACTACTTGCATTTAAATATGTAAAACAACAACAACGACGACGCCACCACCACCACCACCACCAACAACAACAACAACAACAACAACAACAACAACACTGCAGCTAACCAAAAGTTAAAGGGACACAGTTTGTCACTTTGAGGGTGAATACGGCTCGATTTCTTTATTTACCTCTACTCTATTTTCTGCGAGCTCGAGTGAGTCACTCCTTAATTCCTTTTTTTGTTTAAAGAAATTTGTTTATTTCAAGTTTTTTTTCTGACTTACCATACACTCCCCAATTAGCCACAAACATAAGGACAGAGGCGAGAGGCAGGCCGATGACGTAAAACGTCACTAGATTGACAACAGCACCGATCAGTTGTCTTCCACAGCCCCTCAGAACACCACTTAAAATACACTGATGGAAGGAAAATTAATTATTTTATGTGATTTTTTAAAGGAATTATTGTGTTAGCATGGAGGGGCACATTTGGCGTATTTTTTGGTGCATATTCCAAATGTACCCTCAGTATTCTATTGTACTTTTAACCTTCACTGCATGCAATTGACTGAACTCAAACCTGGTATAAGGTATAACTCATGGCCAATGAGTCATTTATCATTTAATTTATTATACGAAAAAAATAGAAATCCCTACCTTGCAGTCAACTGTAGTTGTAACAATGCCAGAAGACACATGCGCATTGACACTTTAACAGTCATTCTATATATTCTATATATGTAAATGAGGATGGATACCGAGGCAATCGAAACTGGAAATAATTCTTCGGGGGGGGGGGGCGTTCTAATGTTCACAGGATTGCCATCACGTGGTTAAGGGGATAAAAATGTGATGCCGGCATTTCGTATCCAGAGAAATCTGTTTCACCAACTCTACACCGTGCGACCTCTCTAAAACAGGGTTATAAAAAACCCTGGTAAATCTGGCTGTACACTGAAGGAAAGCACTATGGTAGATATATAATGTTAGGTGTTTATTCTTTGTTCTCAAAGTTGACTTCAACATTGTATATATGTAGCCACTGCATCAAGAGCTATTTCTCCATGATTTCGTAAAAATGAACTTTTTTTACCAGGAGGAAAGGAAAAGGAGAGTTATTATCTATGTAATTTGTAATAACATTTTAATTTCTTTGTAAACTATATTGTATAGCCCCCACCCCCAACCCCACACTCTATCTATGATAATTATATTGTACGGTCTTCTGTGGTGTAAGGACGCTGTGTTGGGACGCCCTCACACATTCGGTCAACCCCTTTTAAGAGTATGGCCGCTGAGGGCGGAGTGACACGTCGTATCTTACAGTGCGTGCGTGTTGTGCTCGAAGTTAAGTTGTATGTCGAGATTTTGACTTACAGAAAAGCTGTCTGGAAAACAGTGTATCGCTGTCAGTGGTATTACACTAGAGGCTAGGCCGATCACGGCACTAAAAAAATGAGAGAAAATTATACATGTATGAATGACTGACTACAGTTATGTTAAACCATAGACCCTCCACCAACAGTGGGTGGAGGGTCTATGGTTAAACTTTGGAATGATAACTACATATATGCACCTGTGTACAGTCAAAGGACCAATCATTGTCACACTAGTATAGGATTTAAACTCACGTGTCGGCGGTAAATATGCGTGGCAGCAAGTCTTTTTCAGATAGCAAAATAAATGCTATGATGAAATTCATTATTCCTGTACAAAAAACAATAACATTTTGATTTAATACTTGAAGATTTCTTTCTTTGCCTTCTGCCTCTTTTCTTGTTTATTTTCTTTTTCTTTTCCTTTCCATCTTCCTCTTCCAGATTTTCAATCGATGGCTACATTGAAATACATTAACAACTTATTACAGATTCACACATATTTTATAAACATTGCAGATATTAATTCCCGTTTGCTTTTACCTGAACAATGTTTCATCAGTTGTGGTTTCAAATATAAGTTCTTTGATGGTGCCAAAATCTTTAAAGGTGCCTAAAAATCAGTTGACACAATATTTTACACTTTCGCATTTTACACTTTCGTCTGTTAGGGCGCGCCAATACTCTTCTGATGTGTGTTCGGAAGGTTGCCGAACAAAAGCCGAGGATGACACTCCCTCTGGTGTCAGCCTTCGACAACACCGCGTTGGTACATGGCTAGTCTCGGTTACCCAGACTCTCGCTCAGCGGTTATGCCCTCAACAGCGAGATTTTGGTATGTATGTGGCCTGCGGTTAAGCGCTTTTAAAACCCGAGGTAGCTAGACTAGACATATCAACTGTGATTCCTTCCTAGACTAATAAATCATCTCTTGTAATATCAGAGATTATTTCAAAGACCTGCCACTGATCGTAATAACATGTACACTTTTAAAAGTTGTCTGGAAGCAAACGAGAATTCAGAGCCATAGGGGCGCGTGATATTGTTTGCATTATTGTTTTCCTTGCCTACAAGCTAAATATGACAACATTCGACTTGAATATACATTGTATATTCCCCTACCTTTATGGAAAGAACACATCTTCTAGCATAGAGCATATATTAATACATTTGTAGTAGCAGGATTCGTGCTAGGAAAACAACAATCTAAGTAATAACACGTATCCGTGTGTCCAAAGCCACAATGGTTGTAATGCTAGCACGTACTGTATGCACAGTCATCCCTAAAACTGTAACTAAAGCGAAGAACGAAGAACGACGGGCCAGTAAAGAATTTATAATAGATGTTATTCCACACTCACCGTTCATTGCCAATCCCACTCTGCTAACCTGTTTAGCTCGTATTGGTTGATTGGCACCGAGATAATTACCAGTTCGAATACTTACTGAATACGAAATACTGAGTGGCAGCTAAATACACATATATGAAAAATAAATATTACTAATTAGTCATTATTATGAAAACTCATTTTCGATAAATTATTATTATTATTATTATATTTTGTGAGCCACATCCCTCTCCTGAAGACAATACAAAGCTTATTACATGTACATATCTAAGATACAGAAGGCATTACAACACACACACACACACACACACACACACCCAAACACACACACACACACACACAAACAAACAAACAAACAAACACAAACAAACACAAACACAAACACAAACACAAACACAAACACAAACACAAACACAAACACAAACACAAACACAAACACAAACAAACAAACAACTCGATACGAGCTAATTTGTGATATTATGATGTTATTTTAACAGTGGAAACGTTAGAATGGAACAAATTAACTAACGTACATGCTTCTGTCTGGTTCAACAAACATCTTTTTACAATGACGACTTGAATTCAATCATGCCTGGTAACCAAAAGTGCCTCGGTTACATAGAATACAATATTTATATAATAAAGTCAATGGGATTATAGAACAGACATAAGTACAGGATTGTTGACTATGGTAGTCATGGAAACGCAATGACGTCATGTATTTATTAACAAACTTACTCTGTAAATGAAATCAATCAAATTCATGTTAATCACTAGAGCTGCTAGATCATCCTCACCTAATAAGCCTAATACACAGAGAAAGAAAACATTTTATTCGTGAAGGTATTTAAAATCGGAACGTAATCCACCAATCAGCAATAGCTATACGGAACATGTTGGTACATTGATGCAGTGTTAAGGTATCAAATTTATCTTACACTTGCTGTTCCGATCCCATTGACTCTAAGTTGCCAGCAGGGAGGCTATACCGGCGCTATAGGCGGATCACATATGAATATAAATTTACGTAGTCAGTGCCCATCCTATCTACACTATCACTATATAGTGGCTAGCAAAATAAACATGCATGGTGACAGCAGGCGTCAGTTCCCAAGGCGCGCAGGAACACTATTATCATCCGCAGAGAATGGTAGGGCGGCGACAAGTCTAATAATCGTACACTGACCTGCTAAAAAGTATCCTATTTCAAAACTCCACCATTCTGAACACTGCATCAATATACTAGGAATAGCTAAACGTATGATTTCATTCCAGTTGTACAGGGAAGCAGTCGTCCAGCCTAAAAGGAAAGTTGTAAAAATCATTGGAGGCACGGTTTTGTAGTAGTAGAGAAAATATGCATAATTGTTGTCGAGCCAATCTATGATAAACGTAAAGGTTATTTGGAGTAATGTCTCAAGGTTATTTTAGATATTGATTTTAATTTGTGAATGGTCACTCTATTTATTTGGCGCCAGGGCGAATGAAATCTGTAAGATACGAGGTGTCATGCCAAGCCCATCAGTGAAAAGTGATCCATTTGGGCGCCACATATTTGTATACCTTTTTAAGGGAATAACCCTCTCCCTCCCGGCTAGCACTCAAAGGGAAGGGGGTTGGCTGTCGCATGAGGGCGACCGTCACACGGCATACCTTACAGACTATTCATACTACATGACGCGTGTACTTTCTCTGAGACAGTGTCAACGACACTATATATCAAGAAATCAATCAACAAGGCTCAAATAGCACAAGTTTCGTTTACAACTCACCAGGCCATGTTTGATGATGTAGGTTTTTTATTTTGATCTGTAAGACTAACAGGGCAAACAGACAACAATTTGTAGAGACTTGAGACCACGCAGCTCCACTGTCAAAAACAAAGAAAATAACCAAACACACAGACAAACAAACAAACATGTACAAAAAAGGAAATAAATCTATAAGATATAAGATATATGATATACTTAATTATCCACTGAAAACATGGACATTTGCCTTGCATTAATTAAAAGACAAAGACGCTGCAATTGTATAGAAGGGATAAGGTCCAGAATTGACTAAAAATATATGCTAAGATCGAGAAAAGGGTGATAAAAGAAGACATAAGTGATGACCGTCAAAGGAAAGAAGAAGATGTAGTGTGAATTCCGTTTCCATGGGTTAACAGATGTAGGGGTAAATTGCAATAGGAATCGATCAAACTACTCCTATTTTGTAACCATGGTAACAGGTAGGATGATATTGTCCCACTGATCTGCCATCTACACTACCTGTTAGATATACTGGCATGGGCTAGTTATGCGCATGCGCAAGTAAGGCATGCTTCTATTTTAGGTGCCTGGAAATCTAACAGAAGTATTCGTCTATTTACCTAACGCCAAGATGTAACTTCAGGACGAATAGATGATTGAATAATAAATGAAGTACCAGTCCGATAGCGTAGGAAATCACAATGGGGTACGTTATATTTTGGTTCTGTAAATATCTGACGATCAATACCACCATGTATTGAATCTGTAAAACAGAATGAAATTTATAATATTTGAAATGTTGTCATGGTAACATACTAGTTGCTTTTTAGCACAACTTGTGTGTGGTTATATTATAGGAATGGCAATGTGTCTTCGTGTGGATGTGGTACTTGGAATGTGTCGTGAGGAACTGGAATTGTTGGGTAGGTGATCGAATGATTAGATCAGTTATATGCAAATTAAAGTTAGATTAGTCATGACATTGTTGTATGTCTATATAAGGGCATACAGATAAAATTTATTGGTAAATGTTACTTATCTGACACACTGAAAAGCAAATGAATGTCTTGCGGGGTACCGGTTAACATGCACGAATGAATGTTGCCGTAAAGGGGACACAGCTTACATCGACGTTGCGTCGCCGTAACATAACATCGTCGTAAACCACAGCCTCTTTTACAGCACTGTCCAAGACGCACCTTTATTTCGCAGTGTCGCGGAAGAAACAACAGGTGTGGTTTGCGAAAAGAGGAGCCCTTCATCAATTACGTATCAATAGTGATAAAAAGCACTCACAATCAATCAAATTCTGGTTTCTCATTTATTCAACAACATTTTCATGATGTACTAAGAATAATGTAGTTACTCACCGGAAGGCAAACACACATCACTTTGCAGTACGCACCAGCTAACCTAACACAACAAAACACAATAATTTGTTTTCATTCTCACAAGACTAATGGAAGACCGGTGAGGACAGCGACATGCGACCTTGGATCTCCGGCATGCATAATGCGGCCGGCGACTTGCATAACTGCGACCTGCGACTTGCAAACTGCGATCTGCGACTTGCAAACTGCGACCTACGAGTTGCAAACTGCGACCTGCAAAACAGCGACCTGCGACCTGCGACTTGCAAATTGTCGAACGCAACTTGGGGCAACTTAAGGTGCCTCGACGCTCCGAAGGTTGAAGTTGGGCATCCAGCAGTGAGTCTGAGAAATCAAAGCTGACAAGTCGCAGGTCGCAGTTATGCAAGTCGCACGTCGCATGTCGCAGTTTTGCAAGTCGCAGATCGCTGTCCGCACCGGTCTTTCATACTAAGATGAATCTGGGAAGGGGATATGGGCAAACAGTAACATTTGAAGTAATGAACTTTTGGAGACTAACATTATAAACTACTGAGGGTTGACATACCTAGCTATATCCGGGTTCTGTCGAAGAACTAGTAAGATCAGTTCAGCATTAAGCAAAATTGCACAACAAGGAACACAGAATATGAGCATAACGAAAATACTTCTTTGTAAAAATAAACCAACACGTTTCTTTTCTTGACTTCCGTAAGTCTATGAAAGGAAGATAGGAAACAACAATTGAATATACCTTTAGCATCGACTTCTTTATGTCTAAATCTAGTAGCCAACTTTTAATAGCAGCAGTAGTATTATTGTGGCGGAAACAATAAAAACATTGTCAGTGTGGTCACCACTACCACCACCACCACCACCACCACCACCATCACCACCATCCCCACCATGCACCATCATCACCACCACCACCACCACCACCACCACCACCACCACCACCACCACAATCACCCCCACTGCCGCCATCGTTGTCGTTGTCCTCTTCCACCTCATCATCATCATCATCATCATCATCATCATCATCATCATCATCATCATCATCATCATCATCATCATCATCATCATCATCATCATCATCATCATCATCATCATCATCATCATCATCATCACCATCACCATCACCATCATCATCATCATCATCATCATCATCACCACCATCACCATCACCATCACCATCACCATCACCATCACCATCACCATCACCATCACCACCATCATCATCATCATCATCATCATCACCATCACCATCACCATCACCATCATCATCACCATCCCCATCACCATCACCATCACCATCATCATCATCATCATCATCATAGTCATCATCATCGTCATCGTCGTCGTCGTCGTCATCATCATCATCATCATCATCATAATTAAATGCAAATATATAGTTAAATATACTACTTACCTGAGAAAATAATGTATCACACGCACCAACCACACCATACCCTATAGAAAGACCTAGTATATTGACCAACTGTGAAAAGATTGGGATAACAAAACAAGTGTCATTTGTAGTCCAGAAAATATAGTCAAAACATTGTTGTATATAACATTGTATACAGTATCAAGTTTGAATAACCGGTTTGATTTTTTATCAAAAAATCAAGAAACGCTATGGTAACGTTTACATCATTTTATACACATATTCAGACACATGTATACACGCTTACACACATGTAATGTAAACACACACACAAACACACACACATACACACACAAACACACACACACACACTATCAAACCAACCAACAAACAAACAAACAAACAAACACACAAACAAACACACACACTTACTAAAACACACAAATACACAAGTGGACGTGTATGCTTTTTATTCTGTAATTTGAATTGCATACATATATATGTAGAAGGTATACGAAGCGATAAATAACTGAGTGAAACTAAAAGTTCAACTTACTGACTGTGCAAGTGCACTTGAGTCTAATTCTCTTTTACCGATATATCCACAATATAAAATACTAATAATTCCAAAACCACCATTTAACACGAGTACTAGTAGCTGTAAGACAATCGTTACAACTTTTATTAAACTTTACAGGGATAAAATTGTGTGTCATTGGTGTATATATTACATTATATTACATTATATTATATTATATTATATTATATTATATTATATTATATTATATTATATTATACCATATTATATTATATTACATTACATTACATTATATTATATTATATTATATTATATTATATTATATCATATTATATTATATTATATTATATTACATATATATGCCATGTTACATTATATTGTATTACATTATATTATATTATATTATATTACATATATATGCCATGTTACATTATATTATATTACATTATATTATATCATAATACATTATATTATATTACATTATATTATATTACATTATATTATATTACATTATATTATATTACATTATATTATATTACATATATATGCCATATTACATTATATTATATTATATTATATTATAATACATTATATTATATTACATATATATGCCATGTTACATTATATTATATTATAATACATTATATTATATTACATATATATGCCATGTTATGGTATGTTAAACATGCACTAGCTGCAACTTGGGTATTTTTCATCAAATAATATAACCAACTAAAAATGTATTGTATCTGTCAATACTATCTGTAGGCAGTGTAGCGGGAAGTTTAATACTGAGCAAAAGCTCGGTTTTGAATCTGTAACCATGTAAAATCTGTATTAGTTATAACTGGGGTGTCACTTTTCGATCAGACAGCCACACTATATATTCACAGGCAGTGAAAATTGTTAGAATACAGATAGTTAGACATTGCATATGTTAATCAGTGGTCCATGTTATCTATAAGTAGTATAGGAACTGTTGAAATCGTGATCGCCGTTGAGGGCGTTGATTTTGGGTGCGGACCCAAAAAGAAATTAATTTGATACAGCTACAAAAAATATGTTTACTCACAGGTGATGCAATATTGTTCACGGTGTACACTATTACGAGTAAGTTATTGGACCTAACAAAACATTTTCAAAAGATGTTTTCATTTTAAAATGTTCCAGGGCGGCAGCTTTGATGCACTGCTATGTATTACATGTGTATAATATGTTTGTAAACGTTAAACAATAACTTATATAAATATATACTAAGTACTTACAAGTGGACCTGCCAATTTTGTAATTTCTCTGGCCTCCTGATGAAATACACCACCAAAGATACGTTTATTCAGTGACGTCATTCCGGTATATTTGAATAAATTATGTCAAACATCCACTTTACAACAAAAAGGTATATTGGGGTTACTGGTAAAGGAGGTTTATTTCATGCACAAGTAATATTAACATTTCACCTAATATATATAAGAGAGAGGAGAGAGAGAGAGAGAGAGAGAGAGAGAGAGAGAGAGAGAGAGAGAGAGAGAGAGAGAGAGAGAGAGAGAGAGAGAGAGAGAGAGAGAGAGAGAGAGAGAGAGAGAGAGAGAGAGAGAGAGAGAGAGAGAGAGAGAGAGAGAGAGAGGGGAGAGAGGGAGGGAGGGAGGGAGGGAGGGAGGGAGGGAGGGAGGGAGAGAGAGAGAGAGAGAGAGAGAGAGAGAGAGAGAGAGAGAGAGAGAGAGAGAGAGAGAGAGAGAGAGAGAGAGAGAGAGTATGTAACGATAACTATTATAGTTTTGAAAGCAAGTTGCTGCATGTTATTGGAACATACATACTATTATGATAATTTTTACGTACGGTTAATGAAAATAACACTCCAAAACTCAAATAGAATATGACAGTTTTCGCTGTATGTGTTACGAAGAGAACACGAAATATATGATCATATACAATTAAAGTAGCGTGACCTTTTCCCTTAAATTTGAATAAATATTACAGAAAAAACAACACTTTTCTACATTTGGTGATATTTAAAACGATAAATGTGTGATTTATAAGCCTAACAAAATTAGTGAACTCTAGATACTATATATAGAAGGACAAAATACAAATGGCAATGGCATTGATGGTTTTATCAACACAAACACGCCAACATATGGCACACATACCTCTGATGTTACAATAGAAAATCAGCCACGATATTACAATGTATTAAACTCTATGTACCATGAAATCGTACTTGCAATTTTCTTGTCCTGTGTCAAAGGTCAAATCATGGAGAGTTTTCAAAACAGCACCAAGGCATTTCAAAGCACACCATGTCAATACAGTTACCCTGTCCTTAATTATCAACAACACCCACTTCCTAATATTTGACAATTGTCTGGTGGCAGGGGTCTGGTGGCAAATAAAGAACATGTAAACAAACAAAACGTTCCTATTTAAAGAATAACCAGTACAAAGTGCAATATGCACGATTTAGGAATTCACTTGTTGTGTCACAGATGACATATTCATAATTTTAGTAAATTCAATATTTTAACTACATCGCATGTCCCACTTTGACTGAAAGGTCAACATACTCTCTCAATGGTGCTAGTGTAGACTTTCGGCTTGAACATAAACTGTGTGTAGACTGGACTATAGTTCAAGTACTGATCCCGGTACAGAAGTTGAGTCGGTACATAAGATATAAGATGTGAGAGTGATTCGAGACGAGTGTAGTTACTTGGTCTGTCAGCTGAGTGTAATTATAACGTATCATGACAAATCGTAAAAAAAACACATCCGTACCTTTGGGAAGCAGTCGCAGAGGTTATCAGTAAAATTATAAAACAGACGGCTATACTTCTTCAGAAAACCCCCACACACAACCTGGAACCCAACCTTCTGATTTCTGGATATAAGGGGAGTTGGTATATATATCCCTGGGGTGGTATGGTGCCGATTGTAACACTAAAGGGATATAACGTCTGTGCTGCGCAAGCGTGTCTTCTATGAGTTCCCACTGCAGTTGTTGTGTATCAAGTTGGAACATGTCTACCCGGCAATAATTCAAAGTTCGAAAACATTATGGCTAGGCCACAATCACTTGTGAGCTAATATTCTATTCCAAGATGCTAACATTCTATTCTAGGATGATCATAATACAAAATAATGACGTTATTAGGTATAAACGATATTCAAAACTTACACGTGCCGGTGATTGCTCCGGTATATACCGACGTTGAAAAATAGCGGAAGATACACAGCAATTTCGATTCGATGATCCATTTTGACTCCGAAATCAACAAAATATAACCAAAACATAACCACCCATGGCACTCTTAGAAAACTCTTTGCCCTACCTGACAACTAATCTGCAACAATAATGATCCAAAATCGTTTCTGAAGAAAGACTAGACGCCCACGTTTAAACGACCCCCCCCCCCCCCAGTATATTTCGGAGCAATCACCGATATCGGTATTTTTTGTATATCGTGTACACCTAATAACGTCATTATTTTGTATTGTGATCATTCTAGACTAAAATATTACCATCCTGGAATACAATATTAGCTCACAAGTGACTGTGGGCAAGGCCACCTTAGTATAGGTCACTTTGGGGTTATCTCATGACATCATCAGATAAGGCTATTTGTTACAGGTACACGTGCTGATACATAACAATACTCACTCTGCGTTCAAAACACCTTACAATTATTCCCTTTGCATGGACCTATAACGCTACAAGACACGCTATACTTCCTGAAACCTCTGGGAGCATACAATCCATTCAATCTGTCCACTCTATGAGCGCATATGCTTAAACCATTCACAGATATTATGGGTAACCTTTATCGAGTTCCCATTGGAATATTTGTTAACAATAACATTACTAGTATATTAAAGGTTGCGGACCGAGCTCAATATCGTTCCAAACTTTCCCTTTGGACCGTTTAGTCTACGTAACTTTAAAAGAAACAAGCGACAACGACGGAACTCGAACTAACAACTGGGATTCTGCAACCCGGTCCAGCGATTCTAAACATGAGCACATGCATGATAACAGTGTTTCCCCCTAAACATAGAGCTAGAGGGGAATATTGTCTGTAAGGTACGTCGTGACGGGGCGCCCTCACACATCGTTTGTCAACCAGTCCCAGGAGGCCGATGAGTGTAAAATAGGTTATCTGTCTATTTTTTTTTATCTAGAGTGAAGAATTTCAGTAATTGTTTAGATAATTTTTCGAGTGTCTTGTGAGACCCTGAAATTTCAAGCGATATCAGTAATATACATATACATGAAATTCACACAGAGGGGATTCTGACCTTGACAGTGATCTTTTTCTTCATGGTTATCAATCTGATTACCTACAAATTCTGTCAATCAAATTGTATTTAATAACAGGCCAATTATATTCTTTCCTTAGCGACCAATCATTAGGCGTGAAATTAGTTGGAAATTGCAGCATGCAATTGCGAATACGCGGTAGAATCTCACCATAGACTTTGGAAATGGCTAAAAACGCTCGCAACAACGAGGCTCGAGGTTAAACGAAAGGGGTTACCTACTGTTTGGGAGAGGGCGCTCTCACTAGAAATTCGTTATGTCTGATTCCCAAACACAACAACAGTACAATGACGACATAAAAGTACTCTAAATGTATTGCTCAATATCGCACTTTGTGGGTGGAATAAAATATTTATTTTGCCAAATTGTCTTTTGCATCGGGCAGCCGAAAATTACGTCTACAGTAGGGAGTGAAATAAACATGTGGGGCTATTATATTACTAGATCAGATAGCTATAGAAAGCGGTTTACAAGGGTGCTCGAGCACCTTATTCAAAACTTACTTATTCTGGTAGCCCAATTTTTATAGTACATGTACTACGTATTGTTCTATGAGAGATGTTGTCGTTGGAACCAGCAAACTAATGAGATAAAAAAGCACCCCAAAATACACTGGCATTATCCTCGAAAATAGAAATCCAGTTTTATCATCTGAATTTAAGCATTTTAGTATTTTATTCAGCTTTACTCTCAAAGTACTGTATAAACTATTCAGTAGAGCCAATAAAGGGAACTCACACTCGTTAGTGTCAATACAATTTGTATTGTCTGGGTATATTATATCCAGACTGATATTGAGTGTGAGTGTGATGTTGTGTCTAGTCCTGCTTACATGACGGTGCACGAGTCTGTATTACTGACTTGACTCTAAACACAGGACCGTTTGTCAGAATCGAGTCCCGAATTCCTCCGTATGCAAGCAGGACTATGTTGTGTCATGCTCAAAAGTCTTAAGATATATAAATTAGATTTACAAGGTTTACACGTGGTTTGACTCTGGTTTGACCGTGACCCAGGCTCGAAAGCTGATAGTTTTGTCCAGATCTATCTATATATGTACACATACCTGTACCTGTTCGAAACCCCGGAAAAGACGCACCCAGTCCTGTAGTACGCCGACTGGAAAGAAGAAATAAACAAGTACACAATTTGACCCCACAATATAACCTCTCTCGATCTCATGTTTCACATTCCAGAAACTTGAAAAGCTGGACAAGTCCTCATTTGAGGCAGGGTTTCCAAAGCCATTGTAGAACTCAGAAGCCTTTTAATGTTATTGGGGAAAAAGTCTGTTACATTCATACGGCATATAATCCCCGTTTCGCGTTTCTGGGGTCACCATCCCTCATGTTAGGGCTAACTGAGTTTAGTTCAAACGCAAATAGAGTCTGTCGTGCAAATTTAATGGGGTGATATCATCAATCATGATGAACATGTCATATTAAGAGTAGAGAATTAGCAACGAATAAACAAAAGTTTAGTTTCAATACATTATTCATTTCCCTTTCTATTGTATGTAAATATATGCAAATGAGAAGGTGGGCCACAACCACAGGTGATTTGCATCATAGTTGCCGCACTTCCAAATAGAGAGAAAAAGCTGCACCTTGACCCAAACATATTTGTTTGTCATCAGCTGATATAGCATAGCAGACAGGGGCTAGGCTGTGTGACCGTGGATCGTCGCCTGATTTTATACAAAGAATGGAGGGCACAAGCTCACAGACTGTTGTTGTCGTCAATAGCGAAAAGCTAGAGCCAAAAACGAAAGGGCAATTTGGTTTTTCTAGGATGGAGATGCCAGACGGGAAAATAAGCAATGGAACCGCCGGAGACAAAGGTACAGTATATACAGTCAGCTGTTCAAAACATTAACCTTTGTGGTTTATCATATCGTCGTAACTCGAGTGTCTCTTAAAATAAATCCTTGTCGGACGATCATAAAAGATTAGATGGAATTTCTAACAGCACGTCTGTCTGCCGTTTTTTATGACTGAGTGCGATTAATGCAACTTTACATTGTATCAAAAAGTTGACAAACACAATTTCAAAACACGCAGATTTGTCGCTCGCCCCCGCTGTTTTATTTCTCTCATTTGTGAACGAATTTTCCGATAACAAATCATTCAATGTGATATTGCGTTGTAAAGACAACTTGTCTTAGTATGGGTTAAAAAAAAGGATAAAATTATGATAAGGTTAACCGTCAGTCTAGAGTTGATAAGTTGTTTACAACTTTCGTGCATCGCTGATAAGTATATTCATGCTGTATTTAAATATTGCGCTAGCTCTTTGTTCAGCGCTTTATACATTATTCATAGACCCGAGAACTGGTGAGAACGGGTTTGCTCCAGTACGATCAGACTGTATAACAAGGTCTATTTTTAATCGTGACTTTGCTATTTGAAAGTGCAAGTAATCAACTTACAAAATCACCGAAAATGTCTAGCCGTGAAGTCATGCTACGAAATAGCGCTGCAAAACATGGGTTATGATATCAATGAGTAACTTGAGTAACTTTTCCAGTGCACAATGTTACGTTGCCTTGTCCCAATACTGACATATTTCAAATCAATGCTTCAGTGTGGAAAATCTGATTTGGGTTGTAAAAATTATGATATAAATAATATGTAAAAAAACAAAACTTAAAATGGACAGACACAATTGCACAAGGACTATAATATCACAATCGATCACTTCTGAGTACGTGAATATTAATTAATCTATATGCAAATCACAACATATCACTTATATATCTGCAGTGTCTTACATAATAGCCTTGAAACATGCAACAAGAACCATAATGATATACTGTGTCTTACATAATGTTTTGTAATATTCTTTACCTGACATTTTTCATCAGTATTTTCATCACAATCTAAGGTTATTATGTAATGTACAGAGCACTTCTGTATTCTGTGCAACAGCTCCTGTGGCCTAGTTTACTGCTGCATTTTTCACTTATTGAAAATTTGTATGGTTGAAGAAAGTAGGCCTATGTCAAACAAAGCGAAACACCAAACAAAAGACATCTGTATCAACCAGTCGATAGCAAGTCTAACACCAATTCATTGATTTTTTTTATTTCAAGTTGGTTTTGCACTGATAAATATTCCAAGGAGTACATTTTCAATTAATAAGTAAAATTGTCAGTATGTACTAGCGTGGAAGTCGGTGATATTTCCATGGTACTAGCTTGAAAACTAGTTTAGCAATCACATTTCTCAAGTCACCACAGACTTTGAACTTACTCTAAATACACTTACAATTTACATGTACTTGAAATAATGATCAAGAATATTCCACCCCAACCCCCACCCCTGCCCCCACCCCCTACCATGACTGTTTATTTTACAATACAATATTTTCTGAATATTGTTTAAGTTCTGAGTTGGAGAGTAACTGACAAAGATACCTTGTTCATTAGCAGGAATATGTTATAAATAGTTTGCATATTTTGAAACTCTAGTCGTTTGTAAAGTGCCATATTGAATGATGCAGGCTTATATAACCTTATTGTTTTCAATGGGCCTTCTTCGTCTAGCTTCTAGGTCAGAGAACTCATAGAAATATGATAATTATAGCTTTGAAAAAGACCTGTTCTGTTCTGAGAATAAAAATTGCTATAATTTACTAAAATTATTGAAAATTTAATTTAGAGAGAAGTATGTAAATTCAATCTGGATCAACAAATGCTTTAGTGTAGGGCTGTTGATTTGGTACAAATTTGTTAGTACTGTATAATATATACATTTTGTTTCAACATTCAATCACATTTTTAAAGTAAATTAGTAACCACATGTAAGGTATAAATTTGATGTATTAATAAGTAAAATCATTTGGAGAAATAGAGCCTCATTTTACAAATCATCATCAAACTGGTAATGATATGTTATTGCCATGGTAATTAATTATTTATTACCGATTTGTCATTAGTTTAATTTCAACTTTGGAAATAACATTGAGGTGACAATTCTGTAACTATCATTAGACTAATTTGAAACACAGTGTGTGTTTTGACCTTCATATTACCAGCAGCTTATTAGATTAGATTTGATCTCTTTATTCATTTACCCAGGGACTTCTATAGACATGCATGTATACAGAGCAAAAAAAACAAGCACGAAAGAAAACAAGGCAAATAACAGCTGAAATTAAAGAGAGAGAAAAAGGAATTAAATTTCATTGACCTTGGAGAAATTATATATCTGGTTAATTTACCCTGGCATTTCTGCAGATATGCACTATATTATAACAAAGTGAAGGGAAAAAACAAATTAGCTAAGTATTGTGTATAAAAATGGAAAACAATACTTTAGGAAATGTCCTTCAACAATTTGTAAATTCACTTTATCTTCAAGAATGAGACAGAAAAGTCATTCAACTTAGGATTTTCTCAGGTCTATGCAAAGAACAGGAAAAAACAAGTAAATCTTCAATTGAAAATGTATGCATAAATTAGAAAATGATTTTGAACACGTAGAGAAAACAAGTTATTGGAGTCAATTCACTGACCTTCATCAGTTTAAATCAACTTGATCTCCAGGAATTAGAAATACAAGTCATTCACCCTAGAATTTTCTCAGTTAATAAAGTAATGGAAAAAAACAGATAAATCATAATTGAAAATAAAGTGGGAAATAATTTTAAACAATTTAGGAAGTGTAGAAAACAGTATAGACTATAGGAGTCAATGCAGTGTCCTTCAGTACATACTGTTTCCCATACGTGATTCATTCATGACTTGAAAGGAAGCTATTGCACTGTATTAAACTCTGAAAGATAAATTTGTAGAGGAAACTAGAAAACAATCACTTATCAAGGTTGTTTTGCGTGAATAGTTAGAGGAGAAAATGAACAAAGGTCAATAATCTGGTGTCAAGTGAGGAGAGAAATTTGCTGTCGTGATGCATTCTCGCAAATCTAGTCTGGATGCCAGCGTGGTTTTTTATAACTAAACCGCATGAGTGGAGGTAACGATAATGTATAGGAACTATACGCAAACCACAGCTGTTATTTCTTCCGCGACATTGTGAAATGTGAATGATACAAAAAGAAAGAGAATTCAAATGACAGAAAAGAAGGGTTCATTTAAAAGTCACCCATCGCTATAATGGCTGCCCGAGGCATGCTGGTTAAAGCTCTGCATGTGGTCAGAACTTGAAGTCCCAGAAATCAACCCGAAAAAAACAAAAGCATGAACGATTGAAAAGTGATATGTCCATGTATATCTACTCACACATTCTGTTTCAGGTGGCTCATAAACAGACATTATTTATGTGTTTGTGAGTGTTTGAAAGGAAATACTTCTTTCCAAGCCATTGTTTGTGGTTATAGACTCATAGAATCGTAAAAAGACTGAAGGACAAAGGTGGCTACTAAATCTCAGCCTACACGTATGTACCCACCTATTAGCTGCATCAGACATAAAAAAAAATTTGGGAAAGTACGCTAGATATAGTATTGTACTGCGTACAGTTACTTGCAAACTCAGATACGTCATGGTTAGAAATGGCCATTAGTTTCACAAAAACAAACACAAAGCAAGATGTGTCCCAGTATTTGAAAGAAAATACTTCTTCTCATACCAGTACCAGTGTATATGTAGACCTACAATGGGCAACATATAAGGTTACAACAGGTATTACCACAGCATACATTTTGTAAACTAATGCGTCAGCAGTAAAAAAAAGTGATGAGATTTTCAAACTTTACGTCATCGATAGAAATAGCTATGTTGTGCAGTGACTTTATATTTACTTGGGGTTTACCCAAGAATCAGGGATTTTTTGTGACTCATATAATCAAAATGGCCTTGTTGTTGACCAGAAAATTCATTTCTTTGCTAGCAACCTAGGAGTGCCAAACTGCCAAAACTAAGAAAATATGTTTGACAAAAACGTTGGGCCTTGTTAAAAATTCAATGATGTCGTAACCTTGGGAGGATGAAAAACGAGCACCCTTGGAAAAAGACAAGTGACATTGGAAAATGAACAGGTTCAGTTCAATTTAATAGAAAGTATACAAAGTGGAACGGATGCCATGTCTTTAATATAAAAGAGATCCTGCTCAATAGAAGTTATGCATTAGACAAGATTTTGTGGATTATTCCAAGGTTTTCTTAGGTGTGAGCAAATAAAGACATTTAACCAACCCATGGCTGTTACGATGGGTTCAGAAAGTGAGGCTCTACAACTTTAATTTATGCAGTAAACTGAGCACTAGTTAGCAGTTTGCCTAGCCTAAGAACCTGTAAACCTGAAGGACAGTTAGGATAGCGGAATAATGTAGTAGCTTACTTAGTCCTTCATGTCTACAGGTAGGGTATAGTTTTCTAGTCTAGAGGCTATTGGTGGCTTCAGTTTCCCTTCACCCCTAAAGCCATGGATATCATGTAGACAATGTGCCCTCTAAGCCAATTTGATGCACCACTGATGGACACAATTTCTAGTGACGTACCAAAATTTATAGTCTTTTCCTATCTCTTACTTACTATGTGGTGACTCACAAGAAATCCAGTTTTTATCATTTTGACTCACAACAACAAAATCTGGCTATCATTTAATAAAGGACACACTGGCTCTAGACCAGTAGTTTAATTTCTAGCCTGGAGACTTATGCAATCTGGCGTAACAAACTGGGTAGGAGAACAAGTCAAATAGCCAAGTCTTCTGGGCAAGTATTTTCAGTGCAGGAAAGAAAAGAATTCTAAAACATGACCGTTGACAAATGTATTTTTTATTTTTTATCCACATATCTTTATTGCTTCCTGTTTATTCTATCTATTTATAGCAGTGTTCATTTTGGAAACACATTGTCTGTGACAAATCACTGACATGTGTCTGTATGATAAATTGTGATGCTGATGATAAAACTGTACCTGCCACCATTGATAACAAGACCAACATCTGTATATATACAGTTATACTCCTTTCTGACTCTCCCCCATTGTTTCAACTGTGCTCTCAATTCCATCTAGCCAACACTTTTTCATTTAACAATGAAGCTTTATCCAAAAGTGTTCGATTATTTTCAGTTAATGGCCTCTGACTTGTAGAAAAATGGACAAAAAATGACAAGCAAATTACATTTGTTTCATCCAGATATATTTATCAACCTCTTACCCTAACTTTTTTTTGAAATTTTCTTATTTTCAGAGGACCATTCCATCAAAGTAATGATAGCTGTAGTACATCGAGAGCCGTCGGCATGTTCATGCTGCCCTTCATGTTGTCACCTTAAAGTACCATCAGACTGGAGTCAAGAAGTTAAAGAACTCATGAAACTAGCATGGCCCACTGTAAGTACTTGAAATCATCAATTTAGATGTCACATATTTAGGCTGTCATGTTGTCAATGTAAAGTTGGACAACCAACTAATAAGTTGTCTCAGACTGAAGTACCATCAAAATGGAGCAAAGTCAAACAAAAAAAAAATAGCACATCCCATGGCCACCCATCCACCACCCACCCCCTCCCCCATCTATCCCCTCCCCATCTACTCCTCATAAGTATGTCACAAATCAAATCAATCAACTCTTAAGTTGTCTGAGATCGACAGAGTGGAGCAAAAAATCTTACAATGAAAACTAGCACAGCCCATCCACCCAACCCCCAATCATCCCCCAACCCTCTACCCCTTCTAAGTATTTACCTCATTGTACACATTAGTAAAGGTGACTGTTTAAATAAAAAGATTTCAGAAAAAAAAATTACAGTTCTTGACTTGTTCAGTATTATTCACAAGTCTCGCCTAGTACTAAGTATTCTAATGGCAGGCACTGGCAATATGGCAGACTTCGTACTATTACTCAGTCTCACTGTCACAAAGGAAGGGTAGTTAGGATTGCAATTAGTTTGGTGCCTATATGCTATCCTGTAAATAATTGGAGAGACCTACAAATGTAAAGTGTCTTCAAATGATAGAGCTGAGAGACTTGGTTATTTGACTCGACTGTCGACTGACTTGATCATCAATATTCCGAACATCTTGACATTGTCAAGCGAGACAGCCAAGTCTCTCAGTCTGGGCTGCTTCAAGTGGACATGCTCCAATATACCTCAGTGAATGACACCTATTTACATAGCTGCACTTGCCCTATGACAGCATGTCAAGAAACTTCGTTGGCAACTGAAAAATTTGATTTACAGCTTGAAATTTCAGATGCCAGTTGAAGTTTAAGTAATGCCAAGCCAGGTTTACAAAGTTCAAATGAAAAATTTGTACTAGTAGTATGCATACAGATGACACCTTGCCTAGAATCCAGTTTTGTGGTGAATTTTGCTTTCATCATTCCCTTACCATGACTGGTCTTTTGTTGTAATGCCCATAAATGAAACCAGATCGGGGAATGGTGGTAGTAAAAAGCCCAACACAACTGCATTCTTGGATGGATGACACCACACACATTCAAAGCATTCATTTGGATACTGTCAAACAACTTTGATCGATAGAATGTGAAAAAAACGTGGTAAAGACATTAAAATACTAACCAGAAACCCAGCACTGTAATAACTTATCATCATCTCACTAGTAAATACAGAACCTGTTGTCATTGAATTCTTCAACGTTTTCAAATTCGGTTAGAAGTGCAATCATGAAGTCCAGCAATTGCAGACATCCCCCCCCCCTCCCTCCC
The DNA here is from genome assembly GCF_964340395.1 of Glandiceps talaboti. NCBI lineage: Eukaryota > Metazoa > Hemichordata > Enteropneusta > Spengelidae > Glandiceps > Glandiceps talaboti. The sequence goes on along the minus strand of NC_135564.1, from coordinate 13,730,876 downwards.
CCACAAACAAATTTTGTTTATTGAGCTTTTGTGACAATGTACGATCATCTCTTAGGCAACTTCTATTTGGTAGCCAGCTAGGTCACCTTGTCTTTGTGTAGATGTGCATAACTCAACTTTGAATCCATGACACAGTTTGCCTTGCTCTGCTTACTCAGTAATACTAGCCGTCCAGGGGTTGGCTTACCTCACCTCACTGCCGTGATGAATAGACTCTACTGTGAAGCTAGCACTGCAACCATAAACACAATTTATTACCATACTTAATGTCAGACGTCAGCAAACATCAATGTCTATTAACCTACTTTTGGGCTGACCCCTAACTAGAATATAATGCTGGTAATTTGAAATCCACTTAGTGATGGAGCGAGTAACGGCAATTTGGTTTGTCAGAAACTGAATGTGATTTCAAATCTGATCAACAATTGGTGACAACAAGTAAAGAAAGTTTGACTAGGAACTCAAAAATGGGTTTTGATTAGTATATGAAAGATTTTCCTGACGTTATGTGGGTTTCAAATTTCAAATATGAATTTCAAAGTTATTATGCATGTATTAAATTAGATACTTTAGAGGAAATACTTTCTACGAGTACTAGTTTGTATGTACACAGTAAGGGGAGGGGGGGGGGGGGCTACTGCCCTTATTTGAGGTGTGTTTTCTAGCCCTTTGGTCTAAAATGGGGTCTGTGTTTTTTTCGTGGTGAAGTGTCTAAAATGGGGTCCACTTTGCATTATTTTTTATATTGCTTGGTCTAAAATGTGGTCCATTGTCCTTTACCAAATCATAACTGCCATTAATTGCCCCAAAATGTTGGCTTCTAAGGAAAATAGATTTTAGGTCTAAAACTTTCATCAGTTAAAAAACCTGTAATGGTCGAAAATGAGGTATTGATTTTTGGTCATATGATTCGGTATAGGACTAGACTACATTAGAACTACCCTGTATCAAACTTTTTAAAAGTTCATTGAGAGACCTTCAAAGCAACGATAGCCTCTACACTAATTAAGACAGAACTGACCAAATATTATCAGATCCCATTCATACTGACATGTTGCTCCCAAACTTTTGAACTGTTTGCCACTTGAGATCCTTCAAGCCTCCAGCCTTGATTGTTTCAAAACAGACCCTCAAACCACAAACAAAGCCTATGGTGTGATATAGGTGAGATATAGATTTGACTGGTTGACTAATTTAAAGTGTCCAGTGTCAACACCTTTTTAGACAACCCAGATTTGTATTTTGTCTATGTACGTTGTGTTTGTTCTCAGTCTACTCACAAGACTGGGAAATACCTCTGTTGATCCAAATTATAGATCTGAGTATTTATGTCAAATTATTGACATATTTGCTACAGACAAAATCAATATTAGAAGAAATCTATCATGTGTCAACACCTGATAAATCAAAATACAATGAGTTTGATGGGGGACTCTGATAAAAATAAGTTTGATGGGGACTCTGATTAAAATGAGTTTGATGGGGGACTCTGATAAAAATGAGTTTGATGGGGACTCTGATAAAAATGAGTTTGATGGGGACTCTGATAAAAATGAGTTTGATGGGGACTCTGATACAATGAGTTTGATGGGGACTCTGATAAAATTGAGTTTGATGGGGACTCTGATACAATGAGTTGGATGGGTACTCTGATAAAATTGAGTTTGATGGGGGACTCTGATACAATGAGTTTGATGGGGACTCTGATAAAAATGAGTTTGATGGGGACTCTGATAAAATTGAGTTTGATGGGGGACTCTGATACAATGAGTTTGATGGGGACTCTGATAAAAATGAGTTTGATGGGGACTCTGATAAAAATGAGTTTGATGGGGACTCTGATAAAAATGAGTTTGATGGGGACTCTGATTAAAATGGGTTTGGTGGGGACTCTGATAAAAATGAGATAAAAATGACATTATGTTTCAATGTAGAAATTTAACATTTTCATTTCCATCATATCTTTCAGATTGTGACTTTCTTGTTAATGATGGTACTGAGTATGGTCAGTGTGATTTTCTGTGGTCACCTTGGTAACAAGGAACTGGGAGCAGCAGGCATTGGTCAAGCTGTAAGTACATATATATAGACAGTATATTTGAGTGTGATTGATTACTGCAAAAAAATAACAACCCAAAAACCACAACACAGGTATGAAAGTTCATAATGATATGTACAAATATTGGTAGACTAGACTCAGTATTACTATGGAATGATGGGAGCAAAGTAAACATTTCAACATAATAAATTGTATACCACATGATCAGAAAATGATAATATTCAATCTGTGTGAACTTGGAACTTAGAAACAAGGAGCACTGAATTCCATTCATTTCTTGGTGGTTCTGATTGATTTCTGGACACTTCTAATTTGTTATTTCCATCTACCATACATTCCATTTTGATTCCATGTTTGTGTCAAGTTTGAACAAATGTGCTTGGACATGAAAATTAGAAGCATTTCTAAAAGTGTCTACTCAACAAATATCTTACTCCAATTCTTCTCCTAAGTGACAGAATTGACAAATTTTAACACAATTTTCAGTAATAAGGAACTCTTTCATGTTGTTAGTTTCGGAAATGAGTGACTGTTTTGTGTTGTTCGTTTTGGATGACTGACTATTTTTATGTCGTTTCTTTCAGATGGTATCAATACTTGGTACATGTATGGGGCATGGAATGGCTACAGCCTGTGATACACTCTTCTCACAGGTAACAATATACAGTTTATGTTTATATAAAAGTTCATGTGTAACTGACAATCTAGCCAACATCGGTACTACTGTCATTCCAATGATTGTTGATATTTGTTTATCTGAGATTAAACTTTACAGCAAACTAAAACTTTTAATTTTACAGGACACTCAGACAGCTTATGAAATTTTCAGTATCAACTGCCTGTCTTACATTTCCTTTCATGTGACTACTAAAGAAAGCTATTTCAAATTAAGATCAAATCGTATGATCTGTGACTCAGTCTGCAATTGTTGTTTTTTCAATCATGTTGATAGACAAGCTAGCTAGGCCAAGTACAGAAGGATATATAAAGATCAACTTGTTTACTGACAGGGTCTCTGTCTCAATCCACAATTATCGTCATTGACAACAAGTCAGTGTAGACAGGCTAAGTACTGATATATATAATAAAGTAATCCTTATTGACGTACACAATGGTCAGATCAAATTATTCAAAATTATGTTGTACAGCTGTCTGAACTTTCCTTTGGTGTCACACTCTAAAAGCCCGCATCTAGTGAATTAACACACAGGTCCTGAAATCACTTTAAATTCTAAAGAGCAGCCTTTATGTACTAAAACGTATCTCTCCATGGACACCCTCATTTTGTTCCTAAAACTTTAGTAAGGTTAGGCAGCAGAATGGAAATAGCTTGAAAAGGAATAAATAAATGCACAAAAAAACAAAAAAGTATACAAGAACAAAATCTCCTCCTTCAGAAAGAGATGTGCATCTCGATCCACACAGAAAAACGTTCACGGGTCTTTGAAACAATGTCACTAATAAAATCCATGGAGAAACAGTGATTACAAAATGGTGATACTGACACTGTTAAAGTAGGAGGTATTGATAATTTTTGTATGAGAGAAAAATGACAAAAGAATTGTACCAGCATAGATGATTATGTGTAAACTGATACAGCATGATATCAGGCATTTGTCTTGATGCTAATTACTGTGGTATTGAATTATGATTTGATACAGAATATCACTAGACTGACTAGCAGGCATTTGTAGCTGACAAAAACAAGTTGAGTAGTTACATTTCTACAGTTTAGACAGTAAATAGAAATGTGTGTGTGCAACGACAAAAATAACTGACGGAAAAAAATTGCAAATTTGATTTGTACCAGCAAAGTTAACTGACAACTAGCATACATTTGTAGTCAACATAAATAAGATGAACAGTTCCTATTGTTGAGTTGGTAGAATAAATAGGATGTTTGTGTACTAAAAGATTTTACATCAAACATTGTCCTTGTGGTTATGTTAGAGCCTTATAACTAACAAAAACTGCAAAGATTTGTAGGAGCACAGAAAATTGATAAGCATACATTATTAAAATTGTAGCTGACATAAACATCAAGTTGAACAGTACAGTCGAGTAGGTATAGGTAGGTAGATGTCTGTGAGTCACAGTGACACAGTACTGCAACAAAAGATTTTACATTTAGTGTTGTTTCTGTGGCCATGAGTCTTATAAATTATAGGTACAGAATTAATTATGCTATCAACAACAAGTTGAAGTGTTGCTATAATTGAGTATAGGTAGGATAAAATGGAATATTTCTGAACTACAAAAGGTTTTACATCACTTTGTGACCATGAGTCTTATAAACTATAGCTACAAAAATTAATTATGCTATCAACAACAAGTTGGACTGTTCCTGCAGTTGAGTAAATATTGTGCTAACACAACAAAAGGTTTTACAACCCAGTATTGTCTTTTGTAGCCAGTCTTGTATAACAGTTATAGTACCTTTAATCTCTCTATAGTCACAATGGATTACATAATATCCTACTGTATACATCTTTTCAAAAAGATGGGAGTTTAAATGCCCTTGCAGACCCTCAGCCCCGTCATTGAATCTTTTCTATTGTTTCTTTACAGACGTTTGGTAGTAAAAACAAGAAACGAGTGGGTTTGATTCTCCAGCAAGGTCTGATCATTCTTGGTTTATTGGTGTTTCCAGTCTGGGGAATTCTACTCAATGCCGAATATATGCTGTTTAACTTTGGTATCGATCTTGTTATTGTCAGGTAAGGGAATACCAGTTGGTTTATGAATTATTAATATTGATAGAGTGGGCTGACTTGCCTCATTTGAATATCAAGGCAGCTATAAACCAGGCACGAAGAAACAGTTGACTTTAGTTGTCACAGTCAGTTTGCGTTAGGATATAGAGAGCAAATCCCCAGTTTCTAAATTTTATTTCACCCAAATGGAAACTTTCAGAAAATGGACAAGCTAAAATTGATCCTGCATTTAATTTTGGTCGATAGCACAACTTTTGTGACTGCTTTTAAAAAAAACGTTTGCCTGTTTACTTGCATACTTGCTTGTAAAGTTTCCTTGCTTTTGCGTACAGGATTTGTAAGGCTAAATCCAGACAACTTTTTTATCCAGGGTTTCACAGTTTTGTTGACATAGATAATCACACAACATGGCACCAATAGAACAGACAGAGAAAAACAAGTCACTCAGGGCCGGTGATCATTTACATATGAATATCTCAATTTGCATATGAATAGGTTGATTTGAATAACAAATCACCAACTGTAAGGAGAGTCACGTTTCATGGTATGACCCATTTGTACATGTTGACATAAAGTATGAGTAATCGTTTCTGATCCTTTGTGAAAAACACCCAGCATATTTCATCGACATGGTGCATAGCTAAATGTATTATTAAATCGATGACAAAAAAAAAGTGGCGTGATGTCTGTTTTCAATACAAAAACATTCTTCTGGATAAAGATGTTGAGATTTGAAAACTTCTAGAAACTGTCTATTGAAAAAATTGAATTATGTCTCATACAGATTTCGCAATGTGATGTCATAAATTGAAAGTAAAAGATTCTGTCTTTATTGTCCCTAGAACTTAAGTATTATCCAAGCTTTTTCAACTATTCTGGGATAAAAAGTGGAAAAGAACTCTCAAGGGAAACCATAGACAAATGGTGGAGAGAAACTCGGGAACCAACTTTTATTTTGATGAAAATTTTCGTTATCCTACCTGTAGACTTAAACGACTAAATGCTACTACACTATTTCAGCTATCCCTAACTGCCATTTTGATTTTTTCGAATTTTTGCCCAGAATGGAAATTTTTTTAAAACTCTAATGAAAACTTGTTATACATTTGTTTGTTTTTGTCGATGTTTGATGTACAACTGCAGATTAAATCTGTGAATCCACTACACTTGTTCAAAATAGTGAACTGAGTGTAGTGGAGGCACTGATATTTAGCCAGTAGTACATGCAGTAAACAGGATGATACAAAACAGGCTAGGGAACATAACTTATTGTATATATCCAGTGTACTTTATAAAGCTTGCCAAGGAATGTCCTTGTTGTTGTTCTGTTACATTTGACAGTTAACTTACACTATGTGTGTTTTTCTATTTAAATCAGGAATGCTGGAATCTACATCAAGTGTCTGCTAGCTGGAATCCCAGTAAGTCCAAAGTACTAGTATTTCATTGTCAAATGTAAACCAATTTAGACAATTAATGTTGTTTGCATGACTGTATGTACACAGCTCTTTGCTACTTACTTATGTAACACCTACTAGTAGCTGCATATACACAGTGTAAATACATAGAAATGAGTTGTGAAAGCTTTCACTGTAGTACATTTTACTACTACTAGGATAATTTTGTCAGTGTTCAATGAGCCTAACTTGCATTCTAGCTTGCATGTACATGTTGCTGGATCTTTAACTACGCTCTACATTATTCATAGTGAATGAGTGTAGTGGAGTCACAAAATGAGTGTAATGGAGTCACAGAATTAGTGTAACAGAGTCACAGAAGTAGTGCAGTAAAGTCACAGAATGAGTGTATTAGTGTAATTATGGAGAATGAGTGTAGCTATATCACCGAGAACGAAGGTAGTGGAGTCACACTGATAATGAGTGTTGTGGAGTCACAGAGAATGCAGTATCGTTATTTTGCAGGCCAACAGGCTGAACTGCAGGTCGTAGCTGTGTCACCAAGAACGAGTGTAGTTGAGTTAGAGAATGAGTGTAGTTGTGTCACCAAGAATGAGTGTAGTGGAGTCACAGAGAGTGAGTGTAGCCGTGTCACCCAAAACGAGGGTTGTGGAGTCACACACAAGTTTAGAGGAATCACAAATCCAGTGCATATAGACAGACTATTAAATCTACATGCACACACAAGATGAGATATTCAGTTGACTGCTTTATATATCTTTTTCAAAATAAAACCATTTTGGAAATGAAACACACTAATACTGGTAGTCATGGAATACCGGAGCCTCTTTATTGCAAACTTTTGTTTTAGTGAACATTTTGTTATTACAAACTATTTCATGTTTCCTAATGAGTTCATTTATGCAGTATCGTTACTTGAAGGCCACCATACCTCATCAATGTGATGTTGCTAATTAAAATTGATTGTCTCCTTGGAAAGATTATTTCCACTGGGTGTACAACGTTACTATAAAGATAAAATAAATACAGCCATAAAAAGTTTAAAGGACAAAAAAACTGAAAACATTCATGTATTCAGGCTGAGACATACAGTTCACAATGAAATCTTTGTTGTGCAAGCTTTATAGCATGCTGAGGTACTTCAGATTAGGATTAAAATCTAGATGTAAAAACTGGTTGTTTGGCAAAGGTATAGAAAAAGTTAGTCCAGCGCAAAATGAATGATCCCATGTAATCCTTATTGAGATAATACTAATGTGATGACCTGGGATTGAAACATGGGCCTTTAAAGCCAGGGTTTCAATCCTAGGGTCTGGCATGATATGTGTTATCATTGGAGCCATTGAGATTACATAGGATTATTCACTTGCAACTTTTCATCTCTACCTTTGCCAGACAACTGTGTTTAATAGCTAACACCTGAATTTGACTCCTAATTTGAATCTGATTGGTTGTATAGAATGGAGTCTTATTTGCATAGAATAATCAACCATCTGTGCTAGATTAGTACATGTTGATCTAAAAGCTTAGTGAATAATTCTTTACATTCGAGAAACCTGTTACAAATTAAATATTGAACCATTGTATTGGGATGAACAAACATCTTCTGATGATATTGTGTGAGGGCGCCCTTTATACTTCATAGTGTCACCGAGCAACACTCATCAGTATGAGAGGCTGAGTTTATGACACTTTTCAGCATACTTATATGTGTAAGGTATTACAATACTCTTTTGAAGGAGAGTTATATGTAGTGTATTAAAGAGATACTGTAAGGGCAAGTCTTGTGGTAACTTGTAATAGCTCTACTAGAGATGAACTTCATAAAATTCCACTTTTAAGTAAAGCACTAATAAGTTGTCATGGCAACCATACTTGTATATATCATTGCATTAATTTAATGGCTTTGGTATATAATGTTATAATCATTCTTATTCTTGTATTGGTTCTCAAACATCTGGGAATTTAGTAAATACAACATAACATTTCAACACAGGGAAACTTTGCTTAAAAATTTAGTTCATAATTAATTCAATCATTATCTTGTACCAAAATCATAGGCAAAACTTGCTAATAATGTCATGTTCTTGTTACGTTGGTTACAGGCCATCTTCCTGTTTGCCATCTTTTCCAAGTACCTCCTGAGTCAAAGTATCGTACTGCCCATCGTTGTCATAGCAGCCATTGTCAATGTCATCAACGTACCACTGCATTATGTTCTCGTGTTTCCACTTCATCAAGGCCTAAGGTATGTTTACAATGTATATTTGAAATATTTCATTCCTGAGTTAATATTTGTAGTAGTTTAGTGCAAGACAGCTGGAATTCTGTAAACTTGGAAATTTTTTGCTAAATTTTTGCTTATTTTGCTGGACAAAAAAGTGCAAAAATAAGTAGAAACTAAAATGTCTTCTTGGTACATGAACACAATGTACCAGTCTGGTAATTAGTGAAAATTTGTTTTTGACTGTAAGATTGCAAAATTTCTAGTGTTTTTTAAGTTTACAGTATCTGTAGTATCTGTTTCTTACTGACACTTCTTTCTTTGAGGAAAGATTTGCCTCAAGTGAAAATTTAAACCCCAAAGTTTGAGTCCCATGGTCTTGGATTAGTTCTGTCCAATAAGCAGTGTCGTAAGGATTAAATAGAATTGTTATTTCGTTGGGACCAACTTTTGTAGCTTTGCTAGAAAACTGTTTTTCACTGATATCAAAATTTTCATCATAATCCGACTGTTGCATTTAAAGGCCAGGGATTCAATCCCATGATTTCACATTAGTGTTATCTTATCAATGGTATGCAAGGATTACATAGGGCTAATTATTCTTTTGATCAGGACCAACATTTATTTCGATCTACCAGACAACTGTTTTTCATCCCCAAATTTTGATTGTAAACCGACATTGAATTTTAAGTATTTAGAATTTACAGATTAAATAGGGCCATTCTGACCAACTTTTTCTAAAACTCTGCCTAATAATAGTTTTTCCAATCCTAAACGATCATTTGCAGTTACATTTTCATGATCTATGCAGTATTTTATAAAATTTTGATTTTCTGTATCGCCATCAGAGGTGCAGCCATAGCCCAGACAATATCTCAATGGTTACAAACATTGGCCTTGATCATCTACATTTGGCTGAGAAAACTTCATCACCCGACATGGCCAGGTTAGTTATTTACATAATATCATAATGAACTCAAAATTGTTGTTATGTTATTATTATCATCAGTGAATTGTACAGAAAAAGTTTATAACAGATTTATTGAGATCATACATATAAGAAACATTTCAAATAGCTAGGTTGGTTAGTTTGAAATTAAAAATTAACAACTTCTGGAAAGATGTTTGACTTCTGTATATTTATTTTGCATGTTATGTTATCAAGATTAGACTGTGAAATATAATCCAAATTTGTCCAGTAGTGGAGGAGGTTAAAAGTCAACTTTGGTGAGAATTAATGATTAAAAATCAAATTTGTTTAGCACTGAAAGGTTAAAGGTCAATTTTGTCAGGTTATGTAGAGGTTAAAGGTCAAATGTGTCTGGACAGTCAGGGTTAAATGTCATATTGTCTGGTTCTGACTGTTAACGGCTATAGAGGATGTGACAAGCTAATGAAGGTAAAATCACATTTCTGATGAGATGTATATACATTTATTTATAATAGGATGGAGCTTCTACTGTTTAAAAGACTGGGGAATGTTTACACGTCTTGGTGTGGCTGGTATCTTTATGGTCAGTGTGGAATGGTGGGCCTTAGAGATCGGAGCCGTACTGACTGGTAAGGGCTGATAGCTTGTACTTCTGGCAGTTACTTCAGGAACTATACACTGCTGCCAAAAGGATGTCGACCAGAAAAAATTAACCAAGACTTTGATGTGATATTTAACGGATTTACACAATTTTATATTAAATTTCATCACTATCAACGTTAGATTTGAAATCAAAACCACTATTAATTTTGATAAGAATAAAATAAGTAATTGATAACAAGTTTAATCCTAGAACAATATTGTCAATCAAATTGGAAATTTATATATCAAATGTTCTATGTTTTCTCTCTAAATAGGTGCTGCCGCATCAATCCAGTTAGATGCCCAGGCTATCTTGTATCAATTGGTGATTATAACATTCATGGTAAGTTAAGTTTGCTTGTGCTATCTTACCATTTATGGAGGGTCGGGGTGAGGGGTGGGGAGGTGGGGAGGTGGGGGGTTGATGGAATTTTAACTATAGTATATAAAATTTATGTACATGCAGTCATTTTACACTCCATGCATAAAACTTGAAATTGAAAAAGTATACTTGTGTGGAATTAGTATATTTTAAGTTTATATTTTACCATTCCATTTTGGTAAGGGATTTCTCAAATTCAACATGTGAAACTAAAACAAGGCGGCAAATAGCTACCTAGTAATATGGTAATTAAGATTTCCAAGTTCATTGTCAGTATGTAAATCAACTATTATTCCCTTCTGAATAATTTTGGTGACAAGTGACCGTAGATTTAGTCGATGAAGGCTGAGAGATTTGGTTGAAATATTCAAACAAAAAAATTTGTTCTGAGTCTGGAATTGATATTGACTTGTGATCTTTGTTGTTGTTTAGTATCCATTTGGTATGGGTGTAGCAGCCAGTGTAAGAGTTGGTAATGCCTTAGGAGGTGGTGACAAGGACAAAGCCAAGAACACAGCCAAAGTAGCCATAGTCTGTACATGTAAGTATATCTAATATATGTATTCAGAAGAGTTATCAACTACAATTGTTTTGTTTGTTTGTTTGTTTGTTTGTTTGTTTGTTTGTTTGTTGAATGAAACTCTACATAATTGTCTAAATAGTGACAACACAGATAGTCTGGTTTTTGAATCTCTTGGAGTGAAGAGAGATGTTGAGATTTGAAGCTACAGATAGCATCTAGACTACAACACACACTGTAGGATAGCTGTATAATTACTGTGTTAAAACCAAAACTGTTGTTGATGGTTACCGTGGCAGCAAGCTGTGCATGTCTTGTACTAGCAGTGTTTTTACTAAAGGTTGGGAACCACTTGCATGGGAACAGAGGGGGGAAGGCTAGTAAAACTTGCACAGATTTCAATATCATAATTTTGCGTGAAAACCCTGATAAAACACCTTGAGATGTTAGATTTTACGTATTTTACGTAACACAATACTGAATAGTATTTGAGTTCAATGATTGTTGCAGTCTGGTTAATAGTGATTGTTGTTTCTGGTTTGTAGGGATTGGTGCAGCAGCCAGTGCAGTAATAATCCTGTCACTGAAGTCTCTCCTTGGCAAGGCTTTTACTAATGATCAGTAAGTGTTTTGTATTAACAATATCAGTATTTGTGTATGGTTGTGGTGGTGGTGGTGGTGGTGGTGGTGTATGGTGATGGGTGGTGGTGGTGTCATGATGGTGGTAGGGTACATTGTGTGGGCATGAATGTTGGAGTGAGTGCATAATTGTGTGAGGGGGTGGCATTGTGTGTTAGGGGATGTTGTGTTGTGTGTGAATGTTACTATGTGTGTTTGTGTTGTAGGTTTATTATGGATTAATTTGTATGTCAGTACATGTGGGTGTGTGTGCACAGGTCACATTAGCCAATTCTAGTGCATTCAATGTGACGTAAATAACAGGACCCCCACCCCCACCCCACCCCCTAGCTAATTCCATAAATCACATCATATGTAATCTAATACAATTATGGATAACTATAACTAAATATATAAATACATCAAATTATAGTCATTACATATTTCATAGCTATACAAAATTATGAAATTTGTAGTATATATAAATATTCATATTAATGGTTCTCATCTTGTTTTTTCTTCTCTATAGAACTATTGTAGACCTAGTATCCAGTGCATTACCCATAGTAGCACTGTTCCAGTTCTTTGATTCATCTGCTGTAAGTATTATCTCAAATTTCAAATATTTTTTCTCACTTTCATTGACATTTTACCAACAAAAAATACTGCTGTATTGAAAGAAAAGTGGAGTTACTATTTGTTTTTTTACATAACTATGCAATCGCTACAGTTTTGTCAGAAAATATAAAGTAGTAGTATTGCTAAGATGATAATGAAAACAATCTGTAATTCTAATTGTCATGTAAAAAAAATGTTTGAAAATGATGATCTCAACCTCAAAAGGTTCCAAAAATGTTGACAAACTTTCACCTGTTACCAAGTGTATTAATGCATAGCATCCTCAGGTAAGCAAAGAATTTACTGAGTATTTAGTGTAAAAATTCTTAATCCCCTTTATACCAGAGGGGCTTTTTATTTAAATAAAATAATAATAAAAGTTAAACACTACAGGGTAGCATTCATAATAGCGATATACAGTTACTGTAACATATTCCATGTTTTCTGTCATTCCAGGCATGTTGCAGTGGTATAATGAGAGGCTGTGGATTACAACGTCTTGGTGCTTTCCTTGATGCAGTGGGTTATTACTTCCTAGGTTTACCGATTGGTATTGTCTTAATATTTGTTGCACACATGGGAGTCCACGGTAAGTTAATTCACTTGTCAATTGTGTAATGTGTATTATTAGAATAGAAATCATCCTACCTGCAACACCTAATTTCCACAGTTGTTATTGTATCATGTGATTAGTAGCCGTTTTAACGTCTGTACGCATCGAGTATAGCGTACCCCACTCCGTCTCCAAACCTATTCTGTGTTTAGTGTCTTTATTCTACTTATGGCCATGGTAGGGTATCTCTGCACATCATAGTAGGGTGTCTCTGTTGTGTCTCAGCTGACTGTTATGTTGGCTACACTGTATTAACAAGGCTCTGTTATCAATTAAACTCTGGGACACTGTGTACAGACAGTTACTGTTATTTTTATCTGTTACCATGACAACTATGGTAATTAGGTTTGTAGGTAGGAAGATTTCTATTGTAATTTATTGTCCACTAAACCATACTGGACTGTAAGACTCGACTAGAGAGTATGGATTTTGGTTACTGAGTTAGGGGGTTTACTGAGTTAGGGAGTTGATTGAGTTAGGGAAGTTTATTGAGTTTAGGGGGTTTATTGAGTTAGGGGGTTTACTGAGTTAGGGGTATTGTGTTGAATATCAAATTGCAAATATTGTTACACACAAGTCAAGCAAATTCATTTACATATGCAAATTGTTAGAATATCAATTTATGCAAATTAATAGAACATTAAGTTCTGAATTTGGACATTTTATATTATAACCAGTCTGTCGTGAATTTCATGGAATTTAATTCTGAGAGTACATGTTTTGTATTTGTTTTAGGTCTGTGGTGGGGATATACTGCAGCAGGTGTGCTACATGGTATAATTTTTCTGATAGCTTTGTGTCGAACTGACTGGAGCAAACTCGAAACAAAGGTATGTAGTTGTGATTGTCGTTGTAGTGAATTTATAAAAAATTGTTAATATAAATGTCTACCATGTTTTTGACCAAAAAGGGAGAGGACAAAAAGAAAGAGGAAAAAACAGTCTCATCATGTACATATTTGGAATATACCTGACCATATTTGGAATACACATGACCATATTTGGAGTGCACTTGCCCATATTTGGATTATGTGACACCTGACTACTTTAGGTCGATCTTGCCATATTGGAATATGTCTGACCATATTTGGTACCATTCTAACCATATTTGGTAATTTTTTTTTGATGACAGGCTGCAATACGAGCAGGCACGGTACCCAAGAGTAAATACAGAGCTGTACACAACCCTAGTGGAAGCAAAACTTCCAACAAAATTGTTGTCAACATGACGTACAATCCTAAACACGAAGAATCAGATGACAAAGACAGGCTCGCTGAAGACGAAGAAGATTTGTTGAAAGATAACGAGGAGGAGATACCGCCAGCAGAAACCAGTCAACCCTTTCATTTATCAGCATCACTTATTTGCCGGAGGGTGACCGTTGCACTGTTAGCAGTCGGGTTGTTCGTTTTCGGTATCGTTGGTAGCAATCTCTTGGTGGTGCCGTATGGAGATCTAATCATGGTAACATCCGGCCCTCTCAACACAACTGTGTTGTCTAACATCATCACTGCATTGCCGACAGCATTGCCGAATATTTCTTAACAATCAGCAAATGTAACCAGCTTGTGAAAGTTTCACGCGAAAAATTGCTTGAACTAAACTTTTTACAACGCAACTAGACTAAGAAGAAGACATAAGAAAAGCACTGCCAGAGGATGTCTTCCTTGAGTCTACAAGTGTGATTGCATGGGTTGCTATGGTTACTATGTATACTGTACTACCAGGGAGGTTGCTATAGTTACTATACACAATAATACCAGATGTGGTTGCTATAGTTACTACGGTTGCTACTCTATGTCCAAGAAAAGGTTGTTGGAGTAATTGAAAGCTCATAAAAAAGGACTTCAAGGCAACTGTTTGTATAATAATTATTTTGATGGGAGAACTTACTCGCACTAAAACATACAGGTAAACCTGTCTCTACTGTACAGTAAATATTAAGAAAAAACAAAACACTGACAAGATATCGAATATCTACATCATAATATAGATATATAACTAGGTTGGTAATTAAGGCCCCAGTAGCTGTGACTCTTCTTTTTTTCCGTTGATTTTTTCCTCTTGCAAAATACACCAAAGTTTTATTACAAACAGTTCTATTCTCTCTTCTTTTTTTAAAATTTCATTTAGAAAAATGATAATAAATGAAATAAAAAAAAAAAAAAAAAAGAAAATCAAAAACAAAATTAAATATTTTTTTGAATTTGTTGAAAATTACCTGTATACTATTACTAGTCATTACATTAAGTTAATGTTTCTGTGTAATCAGTACAAATAATTATTCTGGACGATTTTTTTTTGTCGATGAATTATAGATTTTTGAGGTACTCTATAGAGCATTTGTTATCTTAGACAATAGTAAATACCTCAGGATATGTATTTAACAGGTGACTATGCAGCTAAGTATATACAGTCACCAGTCAAAGTACATAGCCATGTATGATAACATATACTTGTACATTGTAATTCAGGACTCAAATAAAAACAAAAGTATAAATTAGAGACATAATGAGGGTGCAATATACATTACAGCTACACAGGTCACAAATAACAAATTCAGTTACAACTACTGAGGCTTTGATATATTATTAGAAGTACTGATGCATATATTAAAATAACTACAATTTATATCTTGGGATTTTCATGACTATTTGTCAGAAATAAAGGTAATTTCTTGAGTGCTGTGACATAATTATGTTCTGCTTGTAAATATTCTATTTCAACTTTTATATTTATATATTGATTCTTATTATTATCATCACCATAAAATTTCACCCTGATCTAAGTTACTGATAAAAAAAAAAATGACATCACACATAGTATGGGTGACAGAAGTGAGATTTTTGGATAGTCAAGATTATGTAACAAATTAAAAAACAAAAAAACATAAGTGCATTTTTACTTACAAACATCACCAAAGTTATTTTGGATCACTTTTGAACTTTGGCCAGTATTGTGAACTTTAACTTGTCTTGTGAACTTTGACCTGTCTTGTGAACTTTGAACTTTGACTAGTATGGCTGATAAAATGGAGCAAAGATGTGTTTAAAAACTGTACAGTGTGTGTCATCGACTCATGAAAGTTTTATTACATAATATTGTGTTCAATTCTTACATTTGCAATGAACTATATTAATATTAACAATATGAACCACAGAATAAGAAAAATGGGCCCTCTCATCTCGGCATATTTAAGAGTGGGTCCTTTTTCCATGCCATTTCTTGTGTATTTCATCTCGTCCACATATTTTTGAGTTTTCAATTTTGCTTCTTACATTTATGAAGTCAGACTGAAGATACAACAGTTACATTTATTAAAACGTAACACAGGGTAACACTTCAAATTAGAATTCAGTTCATGTTTCGTATATTCCAAAAGAATACTAATTTGCACGCCACGCATCTAACAGAATGGATTCATATTGCAATTTCTTATTCATACTCACAAGAATCCAAATATTCATACTGCATTTTCTTATTCACGCACAAGAATCCAAATATTCATATTGTGTATTCCTATTCACTCACAAGAATCCAAATATTCATATTGTGTATTCTTATTCACTCACAAGAATCTAAATATTCATATTGTGTATTCTTATTCACTCAAAAGAATCCAAATATTCATAGTGTGTATTCTTATTCACATTACAAGAATCCAAAGTCAGTCACTCATTGAGTTAAACATTGTATATTTTGATATTAAAGCATTTCAACAGCCAGTATTTTATACACCTACGCAATCGACGATGACTATGACACTCTGATATGTAGATGTATTTTCAATTTCAAATGGCAGTTTGGTAAGTTAAGTTAGCATGATTAATTCCATGTGGGTTTCGGTTTGGAAAGGGACTACATCAACACTAGAAATCCAAGTGTCAATTTTATTAACTTTTAATCCATGTTTCTAGCTATTTATAAACCTGCAGTAATTTCATGTATTGCTATGAATCATACTTGCCTGAACAGTAGTCTAATATTAAATTGATTGTTTTAGTCTGTTTTTTCTACTTTGAATGACGACTTCCTAGAAAGTAGTTGCAACTTTACAGTGTTTGTCTATTTTCTACTTTTCAGAACGAGTCTCTAGAAATTCCGTAATAACATTTAACACTCTTTTTCTATTCTCTAGAAAGTCTGTAAATACATTTTACAGTATTTAGTCTTTTCTCTATTCTCTAGATAGTATAGTACAGTTACATTTTTACAGTGTCTTTTGGTCTGTTTTCTACTTTTTCATTAATAACTTATTTGCCACAACTAGAGGAACAACCATATTGGCACTTGGGAATTGCTTGATGTGTACTAACACTACCTCAGTGTTATTTTGCCATGTTTTGTTTTTGTTTTTCTACATTGTTCTTTACAAGTCTCAAATTAACATGACCAGAACAACTCAATACCTTCAGTCTATAACTTATGTAGCATGTTCATATTTTACCTTCAAGTTTTGTAGTTGTTTTATGTACAATTGGCAAGCATGTTTTCCATAGCAACAGCCAACTATAATCTTTTCTATAGCAACAGCTGACTATAGGTTTTCCTTAGCAACAGCCAACTATATTTTTGTTCATAGCAACAGCCGACTTTTCAAACTTTATTTGATAACAGCTGGCACTCCATCATTTGTTAATTTCAGCATTTACATTTATTGTTTTAACGTCATCAGTTACTTTATTTTGTTACAATTGAGTTCTTCTGTAGTGTTTTTACCAGCTACGTATACTTGTCAATAAATACTAGGGATTGTATAGCACCCTCTTGAGTTGAAAACAACAAATGCCTTTGTCTTTATTAATTAATCCACTTTTTCAATATCTACACACACACACACACACTCAAGGCTTTCTAGAATTAAACAGTATGATCAGTAGATCAATACAATAGTGAATCAGTCGATCATTTTTATGTTGTGGTTATATTTGACGCGTGGTCACAAAAAAATAACTTACAGGGAGACATTGCAGGAAAGAAATATGGTTTGGTATGGTTTTGTACTAGATATAAGTCCCTACCTTGCGTTCGTTGTTCGTGTGCATGCCAGTGTGATTATCACTATGTCTGCCAGAAAGTGTCTGTTAGTGTGCATATCAGTGTATCTTTGTGGCACTTTTATTTACTACATTTCAAAATGCAACTTTCCATGCATGTTCATATCTTTGCTTTCCCAGTAGTCTACGTGATAATATTCTACGTGGTACGATGAAAGATATATATTCACACCATGGACAAATGAAAAACTATGTGTACCTTACCAAAGATTTGTTGTATTTGCCATTCGAGCCACACACAAACTTAAGCATGTTGAACGTACGACCACAAAATACACTGTCTTACATTGAATGCAAGAACACTGAGAGAAGGGGTGGGGATGGGGTTGGGGTGCAATCAGTTTTCAGACAAAATATTTCAGCTTGATAGCTTGTGAATGTATATGTCGTTTGCACTGTCTGTTGTCAACTCCCCTTCCTCAGGTGAACGTACGTGTTGGTGTAATATGTCGTTTGCGCTGTCTGTTGTCAATTCCCCTCCCTCAGGCGAACTTGGTTTGATATGTCGTTTGCACTGTATGTTGTCAACTCCCCCTCCCTCAGATGAACTTGATATGTCGTTTGCACTGTCTGTCAACTCTCAACTCCTCCTTCCTCAGGTGAACTTGGTGTGAGATGTCGTTTTCGCTGTCTGTTGTGAGCACCCCTCCCTCAGGTGAACTTCGTGTATCGTTTGCAACTTTGCACTATCTGTGAACTCTCAACTAAGTCCAGTCCTCTAACAATCTGTGACCTTCAAAACTGGGACACACAATCGCACACTTTAACTTTCACTGAGATGAAATGAAATGAAATGGCCAAATCTACAAGTGTTTGAATAGTCTATAGAACTCCGTGTTTATATGAGACCATAATGCAAGCTATTTCACGCTTTTGTTGTGGTGCGGCCTATAGTATTAGTTCATTGTATGCTAAATACGATCATATCAATACATTTACGTAGAAGCTACTGCAGTTGTTGTATTAGTAGATGGTTCAATAATTAAGATATTGTAAAGTTGAACACCCCTAATATGAGTCCCTATGGAGGTCATTTACGAGGTGTTCAATTGTGAATATGTCCACGGTCATTACTGACCGATATTCCAGGACTGAACCCCTTAATACATGTAATTATCGTTTTAACAAATTTACTGTTATCCGTTAATGTGAATAATTATATAGATATAAATACAAACATTTCTTTCATATACCTGTTTTCTTTACTCAATAATGAACGAATGTGTGGGTTTGTTTGTTTGTTTGTCTGTCTGTCTGTCTGTCTGTCTGTATGTCTGTCTGTCTGTCTGTCCGTCTGTCTGTTTGTTTGTTTGTTTGTTTGTTTGTTTGTTTGTTTGTTTGTTGTACTAAATCGTATATAATAGTCTGAATTGCCAGGGTTTGTTTGTTTATATATCACTCCCACTACATGCACAGAGAGAGTTGACTCTCTATTTTAATTGTGTGATGCTCTTTTGAGCAATTTGTTTTAAATATATATATTGGTTGGTTGGTTGGTTAAAACCTTTCTCCACTTCCATTTGACGTCTTTTTCGAGTTCTCCTATTTGACTATAAGCTCCCAATTAATGTTTACTTTTATGCATCTTTTGAAAGATATAAGTTAGCATAAGCAGACTCTATTATTTGTACTGCACATATCATCAGAAATCTGTTCTGTGTCTGTGGAGACACACCTAGATTACCATTTATAAATGGTGTATAGAACCAATTCTTTGTGTGTTGAATAAGAAAGTGGCTACTCCTCCCGAACTCTTTTCAACCCTAAGTTCATCACAGGCTGTCCACAGCCTAACCACTGGTTCCAACACAGTATGCCTTATTTTATCAGCAAAATGGCGCTTGCAAACCTGTCATTGGGCGTTTGTTGTATTCTATTGCTGATTGCCGAAACAACTGCTCAAACAGAAGCAACAGTAAAGAAAAGTAAGTTTAACTATCAAGATTTATTTTGTAACATACAATTGTTATCAAATGAGATTGAAGAAAACCCGGGTTTTTTTCAAGTAATAATTTTTCTTTCTATTACGACGTTCAGGTGTCATTCCTTTTAGTACCTGAACACCGTTCTTTGTTGAATAGAAGTTCTGACAGCTCAAAAAATAAGTATTCTACAAAGCTGGGAGATTAGATATTATTATGCTGTACTAAAGAGTTCTGGTAAATTGTGGAAAAACTTACTCAAATTGTTTCTAAGAGTTTTGATGATCTTTTATGAACGCGTCAAAGTGATGTCACCTGGACCGCGTACGTTGTGCGGTTGTATCAACTAAGTCTGTGTTTATGAATGTTAGAAATTGATACTAAAATATGAATGAGGTGTAAATATGTATTTAATATAGATTACAATCAACAAAACAGCTTTAGCATTTTACTACTGAAAAACATAGGATAACAAAGGCCAAGGGCGTGTATGTAACACAAACAAACAAACAAACAAACAAGCAAGCAAGCAAGCGAGCCAGCAAGCAAGCGAGCGAACAAACAAACAAACAAACAAACAAACAAACAAACAAACAAACAAACAGATTAAGAAATGTGTAAGTTTGTTATCGTAGGTAAGGAAGTGGTTTATAAACAAATTGAGTAAACATTAATACACTACGTCACGTCCACTATACGTATACGTCACTTTTTCAATATACAAAATATCGAAAACTCGCCACGCAAAACTAGTTTGAATACTTACTTTTCTTTAGTTGTGATTAAAAGTGATTACTTGTATTTACTCAGATTGTTAAAAGTCAATTCCTGTACTTTACAACAACAAACTTTTTAACATTATTTTTTTTTTAAATATTTAGTTTATACATACACAGACTTGGTCCATGTTTTTTTTCACATTACTTTTCCAATTCAGTAAAAAAAACATAGTACAGTTATTTTACTAACTAAAAATCCAAAACAATTACTCAATACCAATTTTATCATTATGAAAACAAACTTACAGTATATACGTTATTCACTGAGTGATTTAAACTACTTTAATTTTCAAATCAATTGGTCTCCGAGGCCGCTGAGGGCGATTTTCCATAATCATTAGAAGTTCAAGTTCTTTGATAATTATTTACTAGCACTTTAGTGAGGTCAAGAATCTGTACTTGATTCTACAAATTGTCATGATGAATTTACACCGAGTACAAAATGGCCTAAAGTGCGTTTTATCTCTTGCTATTATGAAAAGAATCTCTGATGAATAATTTGAATTGGTCAGGGTGTGGTGA
Organism: Glandiceps talaboti; assembly: GCF_964340395.1. Classification (NCBI taxonomy): domain Eukaryota; kingdom Metazoa; phylum Hemichordata; class Enteropneusta; family Spengelidae; genus Glandiceps; species Glandiceps talaboti. The sequence continues at coordinate 13,709,857 of NC_135564.1, read as the reverse complement.
CTCCGCGGATCCGATTATGAATCATGAATAGGTAGTTTTTATTAATGAGTCTGACCTCTTGACCTCGTAGTTGTCAGGGGGTGTTGTACCACTCGCCTTTACAGGGTTATTTGTTTACCTGTACAAGGCGTATGTATATCATAGCAATTTTACCTGTGTTGTACTGTTCTGACTAGATGAATAACGCTGAACTAATAATATTTTGGCTACTTGCCTCTAAGCATAGACCCTCCAAAGTATATGAATTAACATAAACAAAGTTCAACTGTCAAAGACGAATGCTCTGGCTGGAAATATCTATACATATGTATTTCTATAGATATGAACATTTCTCAATCAAGTTTCAATCGTTCATGTAAATATGTGAAGTCTATGTAAGAAAATATATACGATGGAAGGTTTCGTGACCCACAATTGTACAGGCCTTGTTATAACAACCGCAGGGAGACGGATTATTTCTTAGGTTGTTGTTTTCCTTGTCTACAGGCTCAAAATGTAATACCATTGTGACTTTTATAATTATTTCTCTACCAGTCCTGTATCTAAAACAAACCATGCTTATACTGTCATAGCATATAGTATATTACAGAGTGTATGACTTGGATGCATTTGCAGTAGCAGGATTCGTGTGATATTTTTCTTAGGAAAACAACACTCTAAGGAAATACTACGTGTCCCTGTGGCAATAACCGCACGTTTTTATCAGCTCCAGTCGTACCATAGACTGTAAGATACTCCGTGTCACTTCGCCCTCTCCGGCCTCCTCTCTCCCGGCCTGTGAGAGGGGTTGACTGATGTGTGAGGGCGCCCCGTCACGGCGTACCTTACACAGATGACTAGTCATATGTTATATTCTCTCTCTTCCTCCCCCCATTCTACACATAGTATACGATATTGTTTTTTTCATACATACATACATATTTTTGAGAGAAAAAAATGAAACTACATATCTATTTAAATAACAGTTACGTTAGGCCAAATAAAAATAAATGATGTGTTTTCCAATAACCCGACCGACCCTAGTTTAAGCTTCCGACCCTAAACATTTTTTGCATGCAAAAACTTGGTAAAGGTAAAAAATTACTTCTATATCCGTTAACATCTTCATGCCTTTGCCTCACCTGTGGTCACATTTTAAAAAAATTGTATTCCAGAGAGAAACAGGGTCTTTTTAGACTATAACAGTACAGTTTCCTTAACGTGTTTGTCTGCTTATCATAATTGTCTTCATTTACTTTTTTTAAACATCAAACTCCAGTATTATTGTGACCGGCAAGTATCTTATCTAGGGGATGAAGTAATTCTGTTTTAACAAAATTAAGTAAAATAAAATAAAATTCCGACCTACCTACCCTATTTTCTGAAGTCATGTTATCGGAAATAATTTTTTTGGTTTTGTTGTTGTTGTTGTTGTTGTTGTTGTTGTTGTTGTTGTTGTTTTGTTTGCCTAAAACAATATATTCTTTTGCAGCGCGGACAGCACTAGCTGGCTTGGCCGATAAAACTGGCTTGAGTGAAGGTTTCTGGATCAGTGTTATCGTCACCACCATACTGTGTTTACTTTGCCTATGTTGTGCTTGTTGCATTTGTTGCTGGCCCGTATCCAAGGAAACCAAGATACAGAAGATATTCAAGAAAAATGTGCAGCGGATAACAAGGAGCACGAAAAGTAATAAGCAGGAGGCCACAAGTAGGAAATCAACGAGAAAGTCACGAAGACAACAAGAGGTGATACCGACCATATCCATACCACAGCCAGCAGACACAGTCAACACTTATAATTGGTTCTACAACCCTATAACAACGCCAGACACAGTATCGTCTATTGGACGAAGGCGAGAGGAACCACCAGAGCAGCAAGAAGCTCATGACGTGCAGGTGACGTCATTTGTTAACGTCCATACCGGGCAGAGCTATGACTATGATAACCCAGCGTACAATTTTGTAGCCCTTCCACCATCACCTGAAATAGAGCGGCATAACCATGAACGTGATCCACCAGAAGAACCAACTCCTGTGGCGTCGGGAGATGAATTGCGCGAAGAGGAGATCGACTTTACACTATTTAGAAACCCTCCACCAATGCCCACACCTGTGCATGAGACAAAAACGGTGGTTGAGGAAGTTGTGAAAACCAAGGAATCTAGAACAATTGCAACTAATACAGAACCGGTTAAGCCTGAAGAGCGAATCATCACTCGCTATATTACAGTTGAGAAAGAAACAAAACCTCCTCCCATCAAAGTTGAAGTAGTTCCAGAGGTGGAAGAAGAAGTCGAGTTGGTGTACTGCCGCAATATGGCTACCAACACCGAGAGAAACCCATATGTCAATGCGACTTTGATTGCAAACACACGCCGTAATTTGAGACATGTCAGTGCAGAAGAGAAAGATGAAGACTGGAGACGAGATTGGCATTTTGTTGGTCCTAACAACAGAACAGAAAGGACAGTGGAGACAACCGTAGAGACAGTTCCAAGGATGGACAACTATACAGTCACTGACAACAAAGTCACAGAGCAACACTTTATAACTGAAGTAGTTCCTGAACCAGAGATCAAAACTACGCTGATCTCCAGCTCTTCATCAACCCAACAGACAAATACAGACACAGGGATTGCCGACGTCGAATACCACACCAAGTATATCAAGAAGAGCGACAGAGCCAATACACACAGCACCATGGGAATAAATACTGACACAGGCGGCAAGACTGTCCAGAAAGTTACCAAGACGACGAGTATTACTACCCAATCACAGGCCGATGATGATGATGACGTGTACAACCTGAAATCTCGACATCCAATGAAAGAACGCAACGTTGAGGTATATGTTGAAGAAGAGACACCGGGAGTGAGTAGAAGTGTCAGTACCGACACATTGGATTTTGATGATGAAAGTGTCTACTTGAAGAAAAAACAACCAACGACAAGCAAGTACTCGGAGCAGTCACGAGTGCAGAGAAAGGTGGTGAGGTCCAAAGCGACAGACTCGCACGGCGACGGTTGGAAGGTATTCAGGAAAGACATGATCGGCGGCGCTGCTGACGGCAACCGCGTTCTTGTCAGACGGTACACAAGTGCTGCTACCGACGCTGCTACCAACACTGATGACGAATCGCCACTGAAGACACGCGCCTCCACCTACACTACCACCAGTACAAGTACCGAAACTAAGCAGCCGACCATACTATCAAAAAGGGTTACCATGGCAACTAATACGGACGATGATAATCTAATCAAGGTGTTCAAATCAACCACTTCAAGCAAACCGAGCAAGCGTCACGTCACCATATCAACTGAACGTAGGCCAGATCATCTCCAAGTATATAAAATTCCTGGCAAAGATGACAAAATAAAGACAATACGTGACTCTGAAGATTTAGCAAAGAGAGAATGGGAGGAAATCCGCACGTTTACGTCATCATCTACTAGTCCAATAGAAGGAGAGAGAGTGTTATTTGCTCGGCCGTATAAAGAAGTTGGGGAAACTGTGGTTGCTGCTAAGCCTACGGAGAAGGTGTTAGTTGCTAGGCAACACCAAGACTACGGTAACCAAGGGGATACAAGTGTATCTACGCGAACAGAGCGACACGAAGATGATAATGGATATATAATTACAAGAACCACTACAAAGAAAATAACAACCCGATCGACACAAGATGGAGACGACACTATAAAATCTATGAAATCTGGTGTAACCAGTAATGCGACATCTGACTTTGACAGTGAGGTGGATCTACCAGTACGGATACCAAGACCAAGTTCAAGTAAACATAATGTGTACCACTTCAAACAATACCAATCAGATGATGATGCAGACTATAACTACAAATAGACCATGACTACCGACAATGATAGACCATTACTACAGACGACAGTGGTAGACCCTGACTACAGAAAATGATGGACCCTGACTACAGACAATGATAGACCCTGACTACAGAAAATGATAGACCATTACTATAGACAGTGGTTACAAGATAGACCCTAAGTACATTCAATGATTGATCCCCTAATATACCCGTACCAGTTACTTTTCAATAACTCCATTAATCTACGGAGTTTCGTAGTTAGTGACTGAACAGCGCCATCAGGGCCTGCAAATAATCCTGTTTAGTTTAGACGACAAACATGTTATAACTATATAAATTGTCTAATATAAGTGTTTAGGAGGTCAATATTATTACAAGACCGTAGCTGACATTCTATTGTTGAACTAGCTTAAAGGCCTACTGCACATAGGATAGTATATATTATACATACTTTACTGCTACATCATTCGTACTAGTAGAGTACGGTGGGGACGTTAGTCGACATTGGTGAGTGAAAGATCTTGGCTAGTACAGTCTTATCATTACAGAGAAGTGAGGTTATATTTTAGCATATGTATGAATAGCACTAGATGCAGGCAGGCAGACAGACATACATACATACATACATACATACATACATACATACATACATACATACATACATGTACATACATACATGCATACATGCATACATACATGCATACATACATACATACATACATACATACATACATGTACATACATACATGCATACATGCATACATACATACATGCATACATACATACATACATACATATACAGACAGACAGACAGACAGACAGACAGACAGACAGACAGACAGACAGACAGACAGACAGACAACTCAAAAACAGTCAAAATGAGAGATAAAACGCTGACTGAATGCTGAGATACTTCAGAGGTATATTGTCTGGTAATGACAGTTTGAATCGCAATAATAACAAGAAACTTTAAATATAGCTTATCAAAGTTCTAAATCTTAAAATATAAATTGACAAGTGTAATTTTTCATCATGCAATTTAATAAGATGTTTCAAGTAGTTATTAAAAGGGATAACTAGTTTATATATTGTTGTCCAATAGTGGGCTCGGTTAAAAACTTTTAGCTATTTACGTTGTCCAATGGTAGACTCTGTTATACACTTTGAATAGAGTACATTTTTAATATACATATTAAGTACAATGTGTACGTACAACTGAAGCTTTTTCTCAGAAATGCAGAATTATTATAATTCCCAGGGCTTACACATTTGAATGTTTTATCTGATTCGAATGATTTGAATATGATATAATCTATATTCAGTAGATTTCAATACAAAAAAATCAAAACGTATGAAAAGAAATCTGAAATTAGACGCTAGATACATGTAAATGCGATGAAAGAACACATGCATATGCACATGCATATATACTATATACACATTATCACATACAAATACACACAATTTGTAAATACAAATACACACATCACATACACATACACATACACATACACATACACATATACATATACATATACAAACACTCGCACGCATACATACACACACACACTCACACACACATGCATGCATGCATACACACACACTCACACTCACTCACACTCACTCACACACACTCACACTCACACACACATACACACATACACACACTCACACATACACATACACACACTCACACACATACATACATACACACATACACTCACACACACATACACTCACACACACTCACACATACACTCACACACACACACTCACACATACACACACATACATACACACACACATACACACACACGGGCACGTATACTCAAAATGTTATATATTTACGTTTTTATAATGAATTACCTGCAAAATGGCAATTGTATATTTTTTCAATTAATAATGAACTGTTTCCTTGAGATGGTAGCTCACATATTCAGTGAAATGGTAGTTGTTCATTCCGTCTGTCTACAACAACAAAAAACGAGCAGTGTTTGACACAAGACTATATGTAACATTAACATTAATATTTACGATACAAGTTGAACCTTTTGAAAATTTAGGTTATTTTACTTTTATAATATCAACATTTTTACTGCTGAGCACAGCATGGTTGTTATTGAAGGGAATATGAAAAACAGAATGAATGTTAACAAAACTCTCTCTTCAATCACAATCCTGCTGTGTCAGCAAATGCAATTTCTAGTGTTACAACGTGTAGGCAGAAACTAATGTTCTCGTGGCACGTTGAGGGCGCTCTTGTAAGGAGCTGAGAAGTAATGTGAAGTCATATTGACGACTGTGTGCGTTATTAAAGCCTGGTGGCAGCGTGACCAATGTAAATAGCTTGTTGGTGTAAGTTTGTGTATAAAGCCATATGTACAATCAGAACTACCATTGCTCTTTATCTAGACTATCGATTAAAACAACAATCTCAACCAAATGATTGGCGTTGTTCATTAAATGTATGTATATGTCATATATGTAGATTCGAACAATTAGAAATAAAATCAACAGAAGAGTATGACAGATTGAAAATTGTGAATGTTGGCTTTCAAATAGTATATTATTACATTAAGAGAAAGAACCCTTTATTTTCTTTCACCAACAGTACAATACCAACGTTTTAGGTATAGCACACATATTTTTTTATGAATAAAATATACAATAATTTAAAAACATGATAAACTTTGAGATACTCAAAATATTTACTACTGTAACAGTCTTTGTATATATATGGGGGTGGGGTGGGATGAGGTGAGAGTATTCGGTGACATTTAGAAAGAAAATATATCATAAATTTCGATTTGTGTAAAAATGATCTCCATTCTAAATACGTTTACATTTACGCCTTAAACATCTAAATTTACGAAAACGGGGGTATATCATCACCTTTTATACACAAAACAAGTATGCTAATTTGTTGTCTGTATGTCGTACGATACAATGCTTGGTGCATTTTTTAAATTCGTACGAGTAGATTTACTGTTGAAAATGAGAATTTTTTACACTGGAATTAAATCGGAGATTCGACGTGCAACGACATTCGGGTTTTAATGATCTTTATTTTGAAGTTTCCCAGTTTCCTAAAAGTAAAAAAGGCGATTACTCTTTACGGAAATACTCCTTGGCCATCCTCTGCTTTGAATAATGTTATCGTCTCACCACAGACACTTGTGGGCTATGATTGTATCTCTTGAACATTTTATGACCAATTTCACATAAGGAAAACTCCTATGGATATCGTTTGTCGGACATAATCATGAGTAAAATCGATTATAAAATAATGCTAAATTTTGGTATTGAGACTGTTTCAAATCACACGCACAGACCACGTGCAACTTTGATACACTTCAACATGTCAAAGCATTCAATACATGCGTAAATTCATGTAGAGACGATCGACCTCCTTGCGTAGACGATTACGTGTATATGTTTTCGTTTGTTCAACATTAGGGTACAATGCTGAAAACGACAGCATTTAAACATGAAGCCAGTACTATGGCAATGCAAGTAAAAGATGTATGACGGAGTATTAGGAATACAACATAATTCTACAACACATCATATTTCACCCAAATTTATTGGAGCTTTTCCAGGAAAATCTGGCACAGACTGAATTACAATATGACTAAAGTCTGCACAATTGATCTAAGTTTCAGAAAAAAATCAGTAAATATATGTTGCAAGTTTTAGACTGTAAGATACGCCGTGTCGCTCCGCCCTCGCCGGCCTGCTCTGCGAAAGGAGATTAACCGATGTGTGAGGGCGCCCGTCACGGCGTACCTTACTGAGCACAGACAAGGAAGTCTGTGGGTAAATTGAACAATAACACATCTACTTACAAACACTCACCTACAAAATTTACAGGTTAAATTACAAAACATATGCAGTATTTCAATCGAATTTACTTTTTTGTTCCAAATATACGATTTCAAACAAGACTTTGAAATCTTTGAACTATCTCTCTCATCAGAAAATCATGTGACTTATTTGAAGGTTCGCATAATCGTCTCTCAAAATTATTGGAAAAACCTTATGCTTTCCAAGTTAGAAATTTTAACAGTTAGTTCAGGCTTCACATTTAACATCAAAACTTTGTGTTTAACAAAACGTATTTTTCATTTAAATAACCATATTTACTAGCTCAACATATCGTCTGAGCTATGAAAATGTAGTACTGCTATTTAAAAATCTTGAAGAATGATCACATTACTCATAATGCAAAAATTGGACTGTAAAATACATCACGTCATTCCTCCCTAAAGGGATCTGATCTGAAACGGGTTGGCCGATACAGTACACCACACTCCGTTACACGAGTAATGACAAATTTGACATAGTCTAAATTCAATAGGGTGAGTATAATTAGGTACCCTAAAATATTTAACTGTATGTATGTATGTATGTATGTATATATGTATGTATGTATGTATGTATGTATGTATGTATGTATGTATGTATGTATGTGTGTGTATGTATGTGTGCATGTATGTATGTATGTATGTATGTATGGATGTATGTATGTGTATGTATGTATGTATGTATGTATGTATGTATGTATGTATGTATGTGTATACAACATCTCTGAATATTATAAATATGCAGATGCACTGAATGGGGATAAACGAATATTTTTAAAATGTTTTAGTCGCTTGTAAATTCTGTCAATGATAAATTCTGACTATGTATGTCAAATCAATTGTTATGAACAGAGCAGGTTCAAGTTAAAATGTCACAAGCTGAGTTTATCAATTTTTAATTAAAACTTTGCTAAAATCGTTCACATAAAACAGAACCCCGATTAAAGTGATCTAATGTAAATATCAATATATTGATGCATGCCTTCAACAATAATAAACATTGTCTTCTAATATTGATAGCACAATTAACGGTGTAATATGTTTCCTCCACATTATAATATACCATATCATGTCACCAAAATGTTTATACATTATGCCAAAAACATTATACCAAGTTTGATGGCAAACAATGGTTCAATGAACTTTTAGTAAATATAATATTATAAGTAACTAGTCATATTCATAAACTCTGGTTTAGGAATACTTGGTTGCTTTATTTACCCCTGTTTCCTTCGTATATTGTCGACACCAAATGACAGTGTACGGAGAATAGATAACTAAAGGGCTGTATTCCTACATCATATTTTATTAATCAGATTACATATCCCTTCAATCTAATTGTGCAATCAACTACATTATCGCTGAAAGCATATATTCTACTAGTGTAGGGTAAATGATCAAAGGCACACTATATATGCTTGTCTAGAAACAAAATTCATATATACATGTTTAAAAATTAAGTTTTTATAAGCTATGGGTATCGTCTTCTCTGTAAACTATCAACCGAAGTACTCCGGATCCGTTGCGATATTTCTAGTAAATTAACTTGCATTTCGTACAGAGATGTATGGTTTCGTTTATTCTCGGGTTATGGGTTCGTCTATTCTTGGATTTGGTTTCGTTTCTTCTCGAGTTCGGCTTTGTTTATTCCTGGGCATGTTTTCGTCTTTTCTCGAGTATGGCTTCATCTATTCTCGGATTTGGAATTTGTTCTTCCTTGAGTATGGTTTGCTGCTATACTGTAATACTGAAGATACTGGGAAAACAAAATATCATTCCGAAAATGAATGACTTCATTCATTGAACATATTCACCGAATGTTTATTCCCCCCCCCCCCATTTTCAAATCAGTATACCTTCCTACATCACGTCAAAAAAAACCATTTATATATCAATTTTAACAAAAGTGCCTAATCAATGCATTCTTGTTAGACTTGCTTGCATCATGATTACCATATCAATCTGATTTGATATCTGTGTAAGGTCTATGTATGTCATGCTGTCACCAAGATAAACATTAAAAAGCGCACGACAATGTAAAAAATAAACACAAACAAATATTGTTAGGACTCACTTTAGTTTGTTTAGAAGTCGTCCATTTCATAATTTTCCAAGTTGGCTTGTTCTGACCATGCAGCATAATTTGCCCCATCCATTTCAGGTGCCAACCTATTATCATCTCTCAATCGATGACCACTTCCACCAATCCTAGCTTTGCATTCCGGACACGTGCTTTCCACTGTCGCCCCACCACAGTCACCAATAGCATAAATATGGCCATTTGGACATTTGAACCAATGACCTTGAGTAAACTCCATTGCCTTGACAATCATTTTCCTCTCCTCCGCGGAAAGCGTTTCTCCAATCTCCGGATGAAGTTTTTGAATGACTTTGAGAAGTTCAGTAACCTCTTTTTCCTTCGATTCACTCAGTGCCACGCCCTTTGTTAATATATCATTTATCTTCCCCAGGTACTCTCTGGCTAAACCTGTTAGGTTAATCTTGTTTCTGAGAACTTTGCACTGTATGGAATACATAGAACACAGTAGATTTACTCTCTGTATTTCCATGGTAACATCTGCTATCTCCTGCTCACTGAGCCGAGGACGGGGATTCATCAACCAACTCTGAAGATATTCTAATTCGCTTACAATCTTTGCATAGTAACCATCGGGTTCAACCCCATAGGTATCGCTGGAGGATTGAGTCAGACGAAGAAAATCTCCTGTGTACATTAATGCAGTTTTGATATCTGTGCTGGCTCTCCGGCGAATCTTGGCAATCGTTTTCAGGAAAGCCATTTTGTTTTCTGTCTGACATAACTGCTCCATGGTGAGTTCCTGCTCCAAGTCACTCTTCAACTGCCTTGAGATTGTGATATCAATATGTTGTATTCTACGGACTTCCTGCTGTAGACGTTGCTTGGTTTCACGCCTCTGGTTGGCATCACCAATAATCTTTGCTTTGACGAGCTGTATGTCTTCGATTGACCGCTTGATAACATTGCCATACCGCCAACTCTTCCGTATTGGGGTTTTGCATTTTGGACATGCCTTGAACTGTATGGTAAGCGTATTGCTACCATTGTCATCATTCATTTCCATCCAACGATCAAGACCTTCAACTTCGATATAATGTGGACAGTCTAAAAGTTGTATGAATCGTGCATCATCTTCATCTTCACCACCAAGAAATATATCAGTGACTTCATCACGGTCACAAATACGACACTTCTTTGGACATGGCTCACCACAGATACCAATGCACTGATGTTTACACCTCAACAATTTGTCACATGGCTCATTACATACAGGTCTTACACAGATCTGCCCACAGCGTTTTCTGCATACGTGATGTTTACAGCTCCATTCACAGGCTTCTTTGCAGGGTTTACACACTTCACCACAATCCTTTGGACACTTACTGTGGGTACAGCGATTTTCACACTTCCGTTTACAAGGTGGACAATTCTTTGAGCAAAGATCTTCACACGTATGGCCACACACCAATACCCGTCCACATTTCTTACGGCATTGTAAATGCAGACGGCCATTTCTACACTTTCCACATGTACCTTTACACTTGTGTTCACACTTGAGTACAACTTTACATGGGTATGGACAATTCTCAGGACCATCTGAACATTTCACCTTTACTTTGTGACCACACAACCAGTCACTGCGAATAACGACTTCCTGGCATTGGTCTGTTGACATACATGGTTCACCACATTTATTCTTGCATCGATGTCCACATGACAGCAATTTGGTACACTTTGATTTGCAGTCAGCATACATGGGGTTGTTGTGGCAAGGCATTTGCTGCTCATGGCCGCATTTTGGGAGGATTTTCTTCACAGAAATTATGCAGCTGTTACCACAGTCTTGATAACAATACTTTGGGCATTTGTGTTCACGTTCACACATGATTTTCTCACATGGTTTCCGACACTTATACAATGTGTGTTCACGATCACGAGGATGGCAAACCATTTCACATTTATGGCCACAGTTCAAACGGTATTCACAAGGACGAGTACAACCTCCTTCTGGAGCTTTACTGAAATCTTTGTCAGTTGTTACTTCAATAATGTTTTGTGGATGATTCTGGCATGTAAGACGTAGTCTTTCCCCAACATTCCCTATTTTTCTCATATCATGAATGATCTTACTCCAAAGGTCTTCTTCTTTGGTGAGTTGACTAAAGTTACCAATGCAGAAGAAGCCTTTTTTGGCACGAGACAGAGCAACACAGATACGATTGGAAATCTTCAGAAATCCAATCTTTCCTTCGATATTGCTTCTTACGAGAGATAACAGAATGATATCATTTTCTTCACCTTGGAAGTTATCGACAACAGATACTCGAACGCCTTGAAACAGTTGCCTTGGCATGAGTTTCCTGAAGATGAACAACTGACCAGTATAGGTAGTGAGGATGGTTATTTGTGAAGGTGAATATCCTTGTTGGAGGAAGTACTTACACAATGCTGTTAGGAACTTGGCCTCATGGGTGTTTGATTTACTCTTTGTATCGCCATCGCCTTCTTCTTTGTACCTATGATCTACAAAGTATATGTTGGATGAAACACCCTTGATATTCTCAAAGTTGAACACGGATTCATGATTGAATAAATCTTTATAGAAGTGTTTCATGAGTTCTGCAATTTCTGGCCTCATACGGTGTTGCTGTGACAATCTCTGACACTGCATACCATTGTTGACCATTCTCTCAAATAAGGACACATCCAGGTGAAATTTCTTAGCTAGCCTGTATACTGTTGGATTGGGTCTCAACTGTTGATGGTCACCAATCAATATCAGGTGTTCACATCCCTTTGTTAATGTTGTGACAATGTGGGCTTCCAATACTTCGGCTGCTTCTTCCACAATCACTATTTTGGGATGGATTTGTTGAATAAGGTTTCGGTATTTGGCTGCCCCAGTTGTGGTCATACCAATGACAGCTGCATTTTTAAGGATAGCCAAATGTTCCTCATCTTGTACTTCCTTCAGTTGTTTACTAACGGCATCATATTTTTCATAATGTTGTTCTAAGATTCGTTTCTGATGATCACAATAGTTTGCTATCCAAAGTCGATATAGTCGCCATCTCTGCTCTAGCTCCATCAACCAGACATTGTCAATCTCTCCTGCTTCATCGTCAGTCATGATATCTTTACTTGTCAATCTCTGCGCCATTTCACGCTTCCATTGGCCTTTTCGTTTCCTTTTGATCTGCCAACCACCAGCCATAGCAGCCATTTGATGAGCTTGGTTGGCTATAGTGTCGATATCCACTGCAATGGTAGCCATGGCAGCATGCTTACTTTCCCCAACCTTTTTAGATTTAAAGAACGGGTCATCTTTATCTTCATCATCTAACAAGCGTAGATCCTCTTCCAGTTCGGCTTCTTCTTCAAGATCAATCATATCCTCTTCATCATCGCCTTTCTCTTCTCCATCTTGTTCTTCTTTATCTATGAGTTTTGGTTTTTTTGCATCGATTCCTGTGGCCTCTTGAACAAACACTTCACCTGTCAAACCAAGCCAGAGTGGTATTGCAGACTGCATTTTCCCAAGGTAGGACTTGTCCATAGACATCATCATTTCTGTTAGGCTTTCTAAGTGGTCACGGTCAATAAAAGGCTGAAGGCAATCTTCACTGAGAATTCCTTTTCTTGTCGCGTCTATTAACTCAGAAGCTCTCTCCATAGGTTCTTGTAGTGCTCGCATTTCATCTCTAGCTGTCCACAGGCCTGTGTATATATGCTTGGGTACACTATGTTTTGTTCGCCTTTCAGATTTTAAGACATTCAAATTATATTTCTTTAGAATTTCACTAGCACTTCGTCCTCCAACTCGAACGAGGTCATGCTTTTGAAACTCCAGGATACCCTCTAAGAACTGATCAAGGGCATGGTTAGTAAAACAGACAACAAAGATGGGTCTTCTGTCCATTTCACCAGTGATTCTATCTCTTGACCACTGCCTCCTGTTGTACAGTAGTGTTCTGACAATCTTCAGTCCAATGTAGGTTTTACCTGTACCTGGAGGACCTTGAATCACGGCAAACTCCTTTGTCAATGCTGTCTGCACTGCAGCTAGCTGTGACCTATCTAACTTCAGTGTTGTATTTTGAGGCCAACGATATAACTGTAGTATTGGTACTGCCCTTGCTTGAGAAAGTTGAGGATTGTTACTACGATATTCATATTGGTCTTCATCAGAATCTGAATCGGATCTGAGGTCAACATCGTCATCCAGGTCAAGCTCATCATCATCCAGGCCAAGCTCGAGCAGACGACCTCTTATAGCCTTTACTTTCAAGTCTGGTTCTTGTACCAAGGGTCGCAAGTCATAGATGGGGTTGCAATGACGCAGATACTTTGGTGGGCTCACCTCTGTTGCCACATTGATAATGTAAGGTTTGAATGGCAGACTATCATCTGTAATTTCCTGCAAACCCTTCAAAACATGTCTGTACGCTTCAAAGTAGGCTGAAGACTCAGCCATAACGAATTCATCCTTTGGTGAAATTCTTGCTACCTGTGTCATGTCTTCAAATCTCACATCTAGATATCCTTGCTCAAGATCAGCTGCAGACCTGTTTGCTACTGTAGCAAACAACAGTGTGTTGAAGTCATCTTTTGATAGGCATAGAAGAGACCCAAAGATAAGTCTTTTACTAGCCTGCCAGCGCACATATTTTAGACGTGTTTCATCGAACTTTATCCTGTGGACCACCCCTGTCCATGTGCATGATGGATACTCGATGCGAACACCATGATATAGTCGGATTTCTTGGAGTTGCTTTGTTTTGGCCAAGGGATCCCTTAGCATAGCTAAATATGCACTGATGCCTACACGGAGTGGGGCCATGAAATCTTCCCGCAAGAGCCTAAATTGAACATCTAAATAGTGTTCCACTTCTTTATAGCCTCCTTTCACAACATTAGGTCGAATAAAAGGTTCAATGTCAGTGTGAATATCATTGCTACCAGGAAATATTGGTATCTCACGGAAATTATCAGGTGGATCTTCTTCAGCCATGTCATGCTTCCCTTCCTTTCTCTTCGTATTTTGAAGTTCAGTTTCCAGTACATCATTCCTTAAATCTTTCAACTCATCAACCACCTTCGAAATTTCTCCATCAATTATGTTTGTCGACGCTCTCAGTTGGCTGACCGTACTTTCCAGTGTACTTAATGCTGGGATCACATTCACGTATGAAGAGGGTGAACGCTGTAGCACGGTTTTCAGAATTTTGGCGATATCTTTTATGTGTTGAGGAAACTCGAGCTGCTTATGATGGGAACATTCAGTTGGCATTAACGCCATGAAAAGTGTTAAATGTACCATCAGGAATTGTGAATTCTGTAAAGTGCCCAGCAATCCATTCACGGACATTGGCGATGTGTTACAGTCACATGCTTTCGCTAAAGCAGCCAAAAGTAGAACAAAAAGATCCTTTCGAATGTTTCCCTCATCAAGTAATTCTTTAAATCCACTTCTACCTGAATTGAGGGTAAGAACTATTTCAATTGGCTCTTTCTGAGTTAATTCCTGTAATCGCTTATATCCCATTGCCCTTTGTTCACGCTGCGACGCCTGCCCCCTTTGTTCAAACGATGCACCCATGGACATTCCATCATCGGCCATACCCCTGGATGGCCTTCCTGGGCCATCACTCCTGCCACCATTCCGAACACTACAAGTGGAAACAAAGCATAAAGATGTACAGATCATATATGGATAAGCAGCTTGGAAGTTTGACAATGGCTTCTTTCATCTGATGTAAACAATGTTAGATTTCAATTGTTACCAAAAACACTTCCAACACGAAAATTTACCTACAGCTTCTTTCACCTCTTAAAAGTGAACAAAACTAACAGGAATCTTCCAATGTGATTTTCTACTATTTTCTGTTTCATGAAAAAATCCTCATACTAAGAGCAATTGAATAATTGCTTAGGCTGTGCCCCACCTGAACGTCTTAGACAAGTAACAATATATGTTAGCGACACTCTTTTATCATTCAATTTTATCAAGTTATTTTAAGGGGTACTGAGTGACACTTTTGATGCTGTCAATAACCGCATACCAACTACTGGTTCACTTCTAAGTCGGTTAGAGTTTGATAGGAGAGATCCTCAAATTGGATAAGTTTAGCTCCCATTGCTCTGTCTAAACTTATCCATGGAGATCTCTCTTATCTGACTCTAACCTGTATATGTTGAGGTTCAAAGGTTGCAAACAAACACTTAACAACACATAAGTTTTGACTGACTTCTTAATCAGCTAATGTAAACATGTTTATGTGCAAAGGTTGTTGTTCAAATCAAAATGATAATGAAACCAATGAATTGAAAATCTATTTCACAGTACTCATTAAAGCTCAAGTGTTTGCAAAATTTTTGCTAACCTTATTGAGAATACAACTAACTTTTCTTTGGAATGATTTTGTCCTGATTACTCATTGAATAACATGTCTACCTACTTGTTGATGGTACTGCATACACTGACTTGGCAGTAAACATTACAAATGAATATTTCAGACAATTCAATTATTTGTCAACAATGTAAATATATAAAAGCCTTTATATTGATAAAGGAACTCTTTTCTCAAAAACCCTGCCTCTCGAAGATCTCTTGAAATGCATTGATTTTTGAAAGTGTAGACAAAAGTGGTTAGATGAGATACAAGGCTTTAGTATTTACTATGTTCCTTGGCTTCGTTCTTGATATCCTCGTCCACGACTAGGATAGTTATCTCTGCGTCCCCTATTTCCTCCTCGTCCACGGCCTGTATATTGGCCTCTACCCCATCCTCTACCTCTACTACTACGGCGATCATTGCTATCCATCTTTAATACATTGACGACACGGTTACTGGAAAGACAAATAAACCGTTACGTTATAGATGTACAAATGTTGGTTGTTTGATCTGTTTTACTGTTTTTATTAAGTTGCAGAGAGAGTGAGTGAGTGAGTGAGTGAGTGAGTGAGTGGGTGGGTGGGTGGGTGGGTGGGTGGGTGAGTGAGTGAATGAGCGAGCGAGTTGTTGTTGCTGTTGTTGTTGTTGTTGGTGGTGGTGGTGATGGTGGTGGTGATGATGGTGATGGTGATAAAAAGGTAATGACGATGATGTGGTATGTTTGTGTGTGTCGAACTCTAAAACTTCACACTATTGTCAGAATCTTATAAAGTGTTACATTAACGTTTTCAAATTCGCGTAAAAACAACAACAACAACAACAACAACAACAACAACAACAACAACAACAACCTTCACTACACTATTTGTAGACGAATGTACACATAAGGATAAAGATGGGCAATGCAAGGGTTATAAATACATTTGCAAATAAGTTTCCAGAGGTTTACAACAGTTACTTATCCCACACAACTAATATCTTCGAAAATGGTCTCTGATGACAAATTTAAAACACAAACACTACTTTGTCATTTTAATACTACACGTACGTATTTACACTTGGTATATTCTAACCCCCCCCCCCCCCCTATAAAACTACAACATTATTATTGTATTGTATGTAATCCCAGGGACGTCAGATCATATTTTTTCCGATGATCGATGCAAAAGTCGGTGCCGTTAGGTCTCTAGTTTGACGACAATGACACACGTGTACAACAGACCTCCACAATTTGGCAATCCATTTATTCGACTACAATCTATTAGGTACCATATTTGTTGGAGGAGAACTCAAACTCTATAATTCATAAAAGCGAAACAGATGCTGAAGGAAACTATGACCAAATGGTGCACAGTGGTAACGAATCCTACTTGACTATCTTTGAATGTGTCTCGTATATCCGCGACTGTAAGCTTACTGTATTGTTGTTACCGTAGTTACTGTACAGACAGCGACACACTGCACAGACAGACAGACAGACAGACAGACAGACAGACAGACAGACAGACAGACAGGCACGCACGCACGCACGCACGCACGCACGCACGCACGCACGCACACACACACACACACACATACATACATACATACATACATACATACATACATACATACATACATACATACATACATACAGGTATATATATACACAGTGCGGTAACCCTTTGGTGATTAATCAGTTTCTCTTACGATTCTACGAAAGAAATCTGACACAGAATTCTAAGAAAAAAAAAGAAGCAATAATGAGAAATACATAAGTTTTCAAATCGAAAGTAAATGACGTCGACGTGCTCGTACGCATTTGGTATTGAAATCGTTTTGGTAATATGTACATATATATATGATCAACACTATTTCGTATAATAGGATCTTACATATAATGTCTGAATTTGATTAAATCAAGTAAATGCAAGTCAACCTCTGGTAAACCTCTGCACCAAAGCCATGGACGTTACCATATAGCTACCATACCAGGAAGTACAATATATGTAATATCACTCTTAATACACTGTACTACATAGAGCTAGAGGTAAACACTGGACTCAGTTACTCACTGTACACAGAGATATCGTCATTCAGATATAACCAAATTCAAGTTTGCCTTATACATCGTATATTCTATGTACGACATAAGGTAATAAAACGTACATAACACTAGAGAGTAGACACTCACCAAATCTGCGCTGTAAGTCCGAGTCAGACATGTTTTGTGGAGTGCAATCTCCATGACGGCTTTCAGTACAATTGTGTGATATACGCAGTTCGTAGAAAC
Organism: Glandiceps talaboti; assembly: GCF_964340395.1. NCBI lineage: Eukaryota > Metazoa > Hemichordata > Enteropneusta > Spengelidae > Glandiceps > Glandiceps talaboti. Next base: position 13,691,472 of record NC_135564.1, on the reverse strand, counting down.
ACTTCCTTATATGTACTGGTGACATTTGAACTCGGCGCATTCGCCATTGTGATAGGTCATATAATAGCTGTCGCTGTATTGTGCGTATTAAATCGCCTCAAATTTAAGCCCTCTGTGTTTTTACTTAGTATATTTGAAGTGATTTGATATCTCAGTCACCCATATTCTTTATAGTGTATACGTTTGCAATGGAATTATGCGAATGAACAGCAAACGCTCGCTCTTTCGGTTTGCTGTGGTTGTGTCGATGTTCATTTGTTTCAGGTACTCATTTTGTTTTGTTTCAGGTACTCATTTTCAAATGAAAGTTACTATGTGATGACTCTCGACCACCAAATTCTGAGAATAGTGAATAAATTTGAATCAATTTTTTTTTGAAAATCACTGGAAGTCGTTGGAATAGAGGGCTTACAAGATCTAAGACAGATACCGTAGTGTAATGTTCCTTACCTTACATGTGAGGTCCTCCTGAATGTTATGCGATGACGAGTGCCTTTATAAAGTGGACATTACAATAGACACATTTTTTATATAAAAAGTAGTTTCTTTAGAATGCATAGAAAAATTAATCAAAATTCTTACTTTCGATGTGTCTGAAAGAGCAGCGGTTCCTCGAGCTAACTCAGCTGCACCGGTGATCGTCTGACAGTTCGCAGAATTATAAGCGATAAATTATGTGAGGTACTCTTAATCCGTTGAAAAGTGAAGATGGTCTAGTTTGGTATAAAATCTCATAGTATTTATTTGGTTAGTCCTGCTTGCAGACTGGGAACTAGTATATGGGACCAAGTTGGTCTATGATTCTGACAATGTCTGACATTGACGAATTGTCAGACCACTGTGTTTGCAGTAAATCTAGAAAACTACGACGCAATTCTGTTCTCTAGACGTATGGAGCGAAAGTCTTGAAAAAAAATGAACGACAAAAATATACTATATAGACGAAAACTAATACAAGTACAGCGGGCATGAATACAGCAAACTGTAAGATTTTTGTGTCAGATAAATTGTGATAAACCTTGTTATTGTTGATCAATATATTTGTAAGAAGTTTTTCTTTCGTTTTGTCCCAATATTGTTCTAATGAACTGTAATGCTTACCGACCTTTGCATTCTCCTAAATATCGACCCGTACCCGCTGCCGCGCAGTGATGAGTGTATGCGACATCGATAGGCGCTAGGCGGCTCTTACTATCTGCCAATCATAACGTCATCACCCCGCGTCTTTACACAGTGGTACATGCGGAAGTGTTACACAGACAGAACGGTGTTGTTGTTTGGTCTTGCTACCTGTCCACACGTCACACATCGCAATCGTACATATATCTGTCAGCTAGGATTATCTAAACAATGTACAGGTACTTTTTGTCGATTTTTCAAGTTTTTAGTTGATGGTAAAACGTGGTCGTCATTTTAGCGTGGCGACCTAGCTCCGAGGTCAGGGTCTTTCCTTTGCAATCACATGTTTAAGTTGTTGTGGATGTGGAGTCGAGATAGCCAGTTTACTGCGCTGTTGAAACACATCGTTAGCTGGTCGTACCCCCTAGCCCTTGTAATCGGTTACGAGGGCTAAGAGGTACGACCAGCTAATGAGATATTTATTTCAACAGCGCAGTAAACAAAACAGGCTAACAGACCATTAGATTTGCCACCGTCAAATGTCATCTTGCCATTTCGCAACATAGCAAACTTTTCCCAGTATGCCATAAGTTCTTTAAGCCATTCACACAAATTCCCTGGAATTCCAGAACACATATAACCACCATAGACCCTATACGACGCTATTTCGTGCGGCAGGGTCCGGGAGCAGGGTACATATTGTTAGACTCGACTATAACTTGTAAGATACGTCGTGTCGTTCCGCCCTCACCGGCCTCCTCTCTCCGAGGGGTTGACTGATGTATGAGGGCGCCCCATCACAGCGTGCCTTTAATACAGACTGGGTCTATATATATATATATATATATATATATATATATATATATATATATATATATATATATATATATGTATATGTATATATATATATATATATATATATATATATATATATATATATATATATATATATATATATATATATATATATATATATATATATATATATATATATATACCGGGTATATATATATATATATATATATATATATATATATATATATATATATATATATATATATATATATATAATATATGTAGATGTACAGCACAGGGGCTTGGAAATGGCTATACAATGTATTTGTTTACGATATTTATTTTTCGTTTATTGTTGCTTTTACTTTTTTTTTGCCCTTTAAAGTACCATTGGTGTAAATAGGCAAGCTTTACCATGACTACCTTATTAATTAAGTTATTATTAGTTCTACTAAAGTGACTGTTCGTGTTCCTCATCCTCTTTTAATTTTCATGGTAAGAGGGGACGAGGAAGGGTCACCGTTGAGGGCGCTCAGTAGAACTAACTCGTTGATAATTAATAAGGTATTGAGAGTAAAGTTGGTTTATTAATACCAACAAAAGTACAGTTAAAATTGATTTAGCAAAAAAACCCCACACCACCAGCTTTTCAAATCATTACTTTATTACATGGTACGCAAAAAAAAATGTAAAAATAAACAATATTAAAACAAGAAATAAGTATTTGTAAATAAAATATTTGTAAACAAATATGGCCAATTCCAAGCCCCTGTGCATGGAGACCACCTCACTGTTTCATCAGATGAGACATTCTCAAGTTGTGTAGGGGTAGGGTGGTGTGTGTGTTGGGGAGGGGGGGGGGTAAATTATGTTACTGAAATGGTTTGCTGTAAGAGTTTCGTCTGAATTCTTGGCCATCAGTACCACAGTTCATGCAACATATCATGTCTACATGTATTAGACGTCTGCTATATAAAGGAAGTGGTTCAAGTCACATCACAGGCTGATTGCGACTGTAGTTCAAATTGTTTTATTCTTGCATGCTTGGTGATGTTAATAATTGTCATGAGATACAATGTGTTTTTCACAATGAATGGGACAAATATATAATAACCCTCCTATTCATGAAATATTACTTCTGATCTGTGTTCTCTGGTATTTGACAGGGTCAAGATGACAAGATAAAGTGTGGATATGTCACAAAGGTAAGCTGACAACTCTGACTGGTTTTAATGCTACAAAACATCGATCAATCCATGGTGGTACACATTGCCTTCTCTATGAGTCACAGGGGACAGCGAGCATGTAATAGCTCAATCAATCGATCAATTACACGCTTGTTGTCTCCTGTGTATGAGTCTACACTAGGAGAGAGTCATATGAGTAGTTGACAACTGCAACACCCCCCCCCCCCCATCGAGGCTGTTGTGTGTGCTATTGTGGGGGAAAGAGATATTTAGCATGTAGCTTGTAGGTCAAAGTCTGCCGTGATTGGCCCAGGAATACGTCTTATACAAACTATACAATTTATGACAGTTTTGTGTCATGCTAAAGAGTATATACAGCCAATTTTACTTAACCTCGCTGAAACAGTATCTGTCATCACAACTGTATCTTATTTTTTCATACAATATTGGTACATAAAGACAATACTTCAGACACGCCGACTCTTTATGAATGAAAAAAAAATACAAGTTATTGTGCTACACTAGTACTACCCAATCCATTACTATAGACTACATGATATGTATCATGTGTACATTTCCCCAGACTTTACTTTAGTGGGAACAATTACTTCTATTTTGTGCTTATATTTTGAGTCAGCATGTCTAAAGTGTTGTCAATATCCATGAATATTGTATGAACCAGATTAAAATGCATTTACAGTATGTCTTTATGAAGTTACATGAAATTAGTTGTAAATGCAAATGAGAAAGGTGCTTGTAATTTGCTGTGAATGAAATACACTAAAGTCATCATAAAACTTTGTTGTTGTTGTTGTTGTTTGTTTGTCTGTTTGTTTGTTTGTTTGTTTGTTTGTTGTTTTTGGGGACGGGGGTTCAACTTGGAGTTTGTTTGTTTTTAAGGTTGGTAAATAACTGGTAATTCTCACCCATTGGGCAGTTGTGATTTAAATGTCCACTTCAGCTGAGGATTAAAAGTTAGGTATGAAAAATAGTTGTCTGACAGTTCTACAGCAGAAATTAGTCTAGAACAAAAGAGAGATCTAAAAATATAATCCTTGGTGACCCAGTGATAAGATAACACTAATGTTAAAGAACCTAGGATTGAATCCCAGGTTTTCAAATGTTTTAATTTCTTTTTCATTATATATTAACAGGAGTATAGTGATTCTGAACGATGAGTGGGGTACTGCTAAGGGTGGTATATCTACCGTGAATCGTCAAGTTGCTGCTCTAGCCAAGAAAGCAGGCCTCGATGTATATGCACCAGTGCTTACAGCCTCTGAAGCTGACAAAGAAGATGCTCATGTAAAGCAGATCAACCTTATACTTCCACGCATCAAGGATCACCTTGCAGACAAAGAACCAAAGTTAGACTGGTTGTTATGTCATGAGACATTTTATCCCAGGCTTAATCACATTCCGGACCCAGAGATAATTGTTGGGCATGCCCCAATTACCATGGATGCTGCTGTGGATCTGAAGGAGAATGCATTCCCTAATGCTAAACTCTTCATGTTCAACCATGTCATCTCAGAAGACATTGAGGTGCACAAACAAAACTGGAAAGTTGAACGTGTGGCGGAACGAGAAAAGCATGCATTTGAGACAGCAGCAAAAGCTGACAGAATCTTTTCAGTGGGACCACGAATGTTTGAACACTACAGCAACAAATACCGTGCATTCACAATGAGACCTGAAGGAGTACCGCATGACCAGTTCGCTCCATTTCCTGATGACCAATTCTTCAAGACCGAATTCACACAGGTACAAAGAGCAAAGAATAAGCAAGTAATTACTTTTGGTCGTATAAAGGGAGTCGAGAAGCTCAAAGGCTATGATTTAGTTGCAAAAGCGATGAGTAAAATAGCTGAGTTGTTTCATGGCATGGATGAACCTATTCCATCCTGGGTTGTTCGTGGAGTTCCAAAGGGAGAAGAGACTGAAACTAAAAAAGTCCTCCAGGAATACATAACATGCAAACGTCTTAATTTTCATTGCTACACTTATGGAACCCAAGATGACATACGCACGGACCTCCAACAGAGTCATCTTTGCATTATGGCATCCAGAACTGAGCCCTTTGGTTTGGTAGGTTTTGAAGCCATGGCAACCGGTATTCCAGTGCTTATATCTAAGCACTCGGGACTCGCACAATATGTTCGGGAAGAGTTTCCTGAATTAGCTGATTCTGTCATTGTTGATGTGGGTTTGAATGACTGCTCCATCGCCAAAGACATTGAAACATGGTATAAGGCCATCAGCAAGGTCCTTAATAAGTACAATGCCGCTTTAAAGAAGGCTAACATAATAAAGGATGGACTGCGTAACAGTACAATTGTCAAAGAATCACAGGAGAGGTTCAAACACCTGTGTATGGAGTAAACCCATCTAGCAGAGTGGTAACCCTGATGTCTTCATCAATGTTATTGTAGCACAAAGGAAAAAGCTTATATCCTGACCAACTAACACTTCAAACATACAAACAGATCAATAAGACAATCTCATTCACACACTGTATACACTATACCAGACAAAACAAATGCATATGAGTGCTGTTTCACCCATGCACACTGTGTATATGACTGGAACATTCTTGTGAATAACATTGTCTGCACGCCAAGCAGAATTGTTGAAATAAATCAACAGTCGGCTATTGGTGATACTTGCAATTTATAATCATACTTTAATTGTCAGAATGATTTAGAAATGATAAATGAAACTGTGAACCATTTGCTTCATTACATTTCCCAAATTTCAGGAATAAACAAAACTTTTCGCTCAGATACATACTTGTAAGGTTGCCATCTGACAATCAGGGATGTTTTATTAATCCTGCTGATAGATAGCAAGATAGGGTCAGTCGGATCATGAGAAACATAGAGTCAAGTAAGGCCGCCCTAATACAACTTGTATTTCTATAGCCATGTCATACACACCTGTCATATGCATCAACCACCCCGATAATCACTGCTATCCATAGCAGCCATAGAGATGGCACCATGCAGCACTTCATATTGTACATATACATAGCACTTTGCTTTCCCAGAAGTTTGACTTTGAAACGTAACCATCCATGAATATATAGAGAAGTGACATGTCACTTGCATAGACTGGATTTGAAGTACCCCCGGTAGTTATTACCTGTGTTTACCCAGTTAGTTTGAACACCACTTCCAATATGGAAGTAATAACAAACTTATTACCAATTTTATAAGCTTTTGGAATGTATTCAGATACATACACACACTTGGTCATGTTCTTTCACACTGTGTTTTTCATGAATTGATAATTGCCAACAACTTAAACATGATTTGGGTATGAACTTTCTTTCTCAACTCTGCAATGTTGTAAAGAATTTCAAAGCAAAGAGATGACATACAGTGAATTGCACTATACTGTGCAGCTTTTTGTTTGAAACAACCACACAGAAACCAATAAAAATAGACATATTAAACTTTAAGACAGCAAGACTGACTACAGTTTCTTCATTTTGACTATAAATAACATGTAATATACATGCCACTATACATACATCAAACGAACACTGCAAAGGACATTTTACATACCCTTCATCAAGTGTTTGATACTTATCAAAGAAAAACATTGGCACCCGAATGTCTGCATCGAGTTGCAATACATTGAAATGGTTTACTTCATTTTTAGACAAAATGTAGCAAAAAATGCTGTCTTGCTATTGAAGTGTGGCATATGCAGTTTCTTGTTGGTTTCTACATGGTTGTAACAAACAGAAAAAGCTGTCCGGTATTATGAAATTCACTGTATGTGACATCGATATCATTACCAGAAATTTCCCATAAACCCTTGCAGGGAATTCCCCAAATGCCTGAACAGGTGTCAAGAACAGCAGGTCCTCTTTTAATACAAGATTTCAAAGATGAGTAAATTACTTAGGTGTAATTTTATCACCCAAAATCATATTCCAGTGGATAGCTGTAGTCAGTACAGTTGTATAAGGGCAGAAAAATAAACCCAGTTGGACATGTTCTTTATTATTTTTAGCACAACTGAACTGAGGTTCAGTAGTGCTATAGGGATCGCCCAGCTCTGTGTGTGTGTGTGTGTGTGTGTGTGTGTGTGTGTGTGTGTGTGTGTGTGTGTAAACAACTTAAAGTCAAAAACTGCTGAACCGATTGCCATGATATTTGGTGGGTCCATTACCTTTGGTGTCTAGTTGGGAAATTGTTCAAATCAAAATGATCGCATCACGGGTGTGTGATTTGGGTCAAAAAATGTGATTTTTGGTCAAAAAACTTAAACTCAGAAACTACTGGGTAGATTGGTGCGAAATTTGGTGGAAAGATTCTTAAGGGGGTGCAAAGTAAGATTTGTTCATGACATGATGATTCCATCAGTGATATGCAAATTAGGGCTAAAAATGTGTCTTTTTGGTTAAAAATCTATAATTCCAAAACTACTGAGCAGATTGGGCTGAAATTTAATGGGAATGCATCTAGGGATGTATGGACGAAGATATATTAAGCATACAATGATTCCATGAGTAATATGCAAATTAGGTGTAAGAATGTTCACTTTTGGTCAAAAACGTATATCTCAAAAAGTACTTGGTCAAATTAGTCTGAAACTTGGCGAGATGTTTCTGAAACTGTTATTCTGCAGATTTTCTTCAAAATATTTTGACAAAATTGGCCCTAGCGACCATGACCACGCCCTTTAGCAACAACCAAATGGCAGTATATTTTGGTCAAATAACATCATCTGGTAGGCAAGTGAGTAAACATTTTAAAAATGTATGCAAATACCCTAGCGACCATGACCACGCCCATAGCAACAGCCAAACGGTGGTGTATTTCACAAAGATAACAACAGGGTTTAATAGACAATTGAATAAACATCCAAAAAATGTATGTAAATTTGCATAGCAACAAGACCACGCCCATAGCAACAGCCAAATAATCATTAATATTGCAAAGATAACAGGAATAGAAAGACAAATGAATAAACATTCAAAAAATGTATGCAAATACCGTAGTAACCATGACCACGCCCATAGCAACAGCCAAACGGTGGTGTATTTCACAAAGATAACAACAGGGTTTAATAGACAATTGAATAAACATTCAAAAAAATGTTTGTAAATTTGCCTAGCAACAAGACCACGCCCATAGCAACAGCCAAATGATCACGTATATTTCAAAGACAATATCAGGAATTCATACAAAGGTGAACAAAAACATACACAAATGTATGCAAATATATCTAACAACATGACCACGCCCATAGCAACAGCCAAATGATAGCATTTATCGTAAAGATAGCAACATGGTTGGATAGGCAACTGGATAGTTATTCAGCAAATGAACACCTATTGTTAGCATGGACTAGCATATGGATAAACATATTTAAAAACTACAGTTGTGCTACAACGCCATTGGCAGTATTTTTGTATATTTGTATCATATGTTTCTTTGAAAATGTAGCTTATTTTTGTTATCTGGTGAAATAAATTTCGTTCATTGATTGATTGATTGATTGATTCATTCATTCATTGATTCATTCATTTATTCATTAATAAAGTAACATAATGGAATTCACCAAAGTCCAAATCCCTGTCAATGTAAATTAATTTCTAATATTCTGAATGTGTAAGTCATACATGTTATCTATCAAAAGGTGAATGAACAAATATCTGCTTTTTCAACTCATTACATTTGCTAGATATGACGTCATCATAAAAAACCGTCATTACGTCATAGTATATATCAATCCTAGATTGACATAGCAGGTTATTACACAATAAATTTCATTCATCACATTAGATACAAATTGTAAATGTTTTACACTAAAGTGGCCATATGGATTTTTAATTCATAAAACAACTCTACCATGTTTTTATACTTTAAAAAAAATTATGTGACATAACACATTATTACTAAATCCTTATTTGTAACTCAAAAAAATTGCAAAAACATTACAAAAATGTTTAAAATATTTATTTATTGTACGTACGATAGAAATCTTTTACACACTTTTATAGCTTTATGTAATTTATTGAGTTACAAACACGGAATTGATTGATGTGCTGTTTCACATTGGTTTTTCAAGTAGGAAAAGATAGAATTGTCTTAAAAGATAAAGATTTATATCAGACATTTCATTTTCAACTTCATTTTTGCAAAAAATAGTTGACAAAAAAGCAAGTTCCACTTTATCATATCAAGCCTAATAATCTTCCTTATTGTGTAATATTAATATTTGTTTATTATATGTTTGTTATTTCTGTCACCATTCTTTTGAACCCTAAAATAAATGTGTGTCTTCAAAAGAACCAAAATTATAATTTCGCACCGTCGTAATCAAGCAATTCAGTTTCTATGTATGTATGTATGTGTGCATATATGTATGTATGTATGTATGTATGTATGTATGTATGTATGTATGTATGCATGTGTGTATGTGTGTATGTATGTATGTATGTATGTATGTATGTATGTGTGTATGTGTGTATGTATGTATGTATGTATGTATGTATGTATGTATGTATGTGTGTGTGTAAGCAGATTTACTTCTACTACTTATATAGTGTAGACATATTGCAATCCAGCATTTGTAAATGACAAATATACTTAAAGGCATTGAGTACATGTTATCACTGTTGAAATTTGGAAAATGTCTACTTCAAAAAATCTCAGTACTGTATACTGGCTAAAAATATTGACACTGTTGTAAATCTAATAATCCATTCGTATAATTGTCCTCAAGTTGCACAAACTGAGTTTTACTTCTCTTTTTATTTTCAATGAAAATGCTATAGAAAAACCTCCGGTGTAGTGATGCGGTCTATATATGCCTTCGATAGCATCATTTAAAATCATTTTGTGCCATTTAGCACACTGTCTGTTGACAGCATTGGTTTCATTGACACTACACATATACTAAACGTCCTCACAAAAATTATTTATGTGTCATGCCTGAATACAAGGTTTGAAATCTGCAAATAGCAAATGATGGATAAGTGTGCTTCAGTAAGTAGAAAACTACAGATACCCTTTAAAATCCATTAAAACACCCTCCCCAGTGCCCCCCCCCCATAAACACAGCTTGTGCAACTTCTTTTGAACAATACTACTAAAGTGGCCATATGGATGACAAACGGGTATTTATTTTGGATTATTAATTTTTAAGACAAGTCTACTATGTTTTCCTACTCGACAAAACTGTGAAACAGCATCTATAAACTCCTTGTTTGTAACTCAATAAATGACAGAAGGCTCAAAAGTGTGTAAAAAGTGTGTTATTGTACATACAGTGTCAATAACAAAAACATTTTTAATGTTTTGCAATTTTTAGATTTACAAACAAGGATTCAATATATGTTGTTTCACATTGTTTTTTTTTAAAGGTATAACAACATAGAGTTGTTTTATGAATTAAAAATCCAAAATGTACACCCATTTGTCATCCGTATATGGCCACTTTAAAGAAGACACCACTGTATTGTTAAACTGTTGTTGCTTCATCTTTGAAACAATCAAAGATACTAGAGTTCATCGGTCTCTTGTCACATAACAACGTCTGTCCGGCTCCACCTTACTCAAATCTTCGTTAATAAGGCACAATATTGTGACACCTGGAATAGTTGAGAAAAATTGACACATTAAGAATAGTTAGTATTACTATGACAATGGATGATTTTTACATATATAACATATACTGTTAACTTATTAAAAGCTGTATGTCAGTCCAGTTGAGTGTTATGAGTGTAATTTTGCAATGCTGAGCTGATTATATTGTTTGACAGTTGCTTTCATTCACAGATGAAATAGAAATGGTTATATATATTTTCATTGCGGGATCTCCAAGATATAATATTGCACCCATCTGTTCTGTATTATATACATGTTGTAGACAATAGTTATAATTGATTGATAGATTGATTGATTGATTGATTGGAGACAATATGAAGCATGTTTAAAGGCTAGGAAGCAATATTATACAAAGGTACTTACATTCATTGCATATTACCAGAGATTTTCCAGGTCAAAATTCCTTGGATCCATGTTAGCTGCATCGGAATAAGCAGGATATTGGGAACCATCCATTTCAGGTGCATGTTGATTACCTGCAGCCAACTCATGACTAGTACCTCCTACTGTATTACCACAATCGGGGCATTTTGATGTGTGTGTGGCGCCACCACAATCTCCGATAACATAAAAATGTCCATTAGGACATTTGTACCAGTGGCCCTTTGATAATCCCATTGCTTTATGAATTTGTGCCTTCATCTGTGGACTTAGAGGATTCAAGACATCGTAACTGGAGTGAACTTTCTTAACATATTCTTTCCATGCATCAACCTTGGATGATGACATCAATATTCCACTTTCCACAGCTTTGCGAAGACGCTGTAAAGCACCTTTCCTTTTCTGGTCAATGTCGATTTTATACTTTCTCAATCCAGCTTCCAGGATATAGATATTTACCATCAGGTCAAGGCGGGAAAGTTCAACTTCAGCATCTTGTAATGCCTGGTCAGTTATCTGATATTTCCAAGTAATTAACCACGATATGAAATCAGTGAGATTCTGTTTTAAAGTCAGTGTATCTAGACGACTTCTCATGTCCATTCTTGCTGATGACGAAAACACGTCCTTAATTCCACTAGAGAATGAAGTCTTCAATTCAAAAAGAGTCTCCAAGATACTGAGTAGATTTTCGACAGCATGGATATTTTCTGATGTCACGTATGCTGGTTGTACAAGAATATCTGATAACTGTTGTTTAGCTGACTCATCAAGGTGTTCCAGATCTTCAGAATTGGCCACTTTCTCTCTCAGAGTGTTTGCTTTTCCTTCGACCAGGCTCTTGTCTCCGACGATTCGTTGCTTAACTTCTGAAATATCTGCAAGCAGTTGCTTGATGATGTTACCATACCTTAGATTTTTCCTGATTACAACATTACATTTCGGGCACTTTTTCATCTGTATGACTTGAGAGGTTTCTTCCTGTTGTAGATTCATCCATTTGTCAAGTCCGTTAATCTCAAAGACATGCCCACAATCCTCTAGTTGCACAAATCTCGCATTTGTTTCATCTTCATCGCCAAAGAAGATCTCTGTCACTTCTTCTACATCACATACACGGCATTTACTAGGGCATGGCTCACCACACAGACCAATACAGGGATGTCCACACTTAAGATATTGTGTGCATGGAATGTTACAGGGGGGCCGATTGCATGTTTGACCACAACGCCTGGTACATCTGTGATGTCTACATCTCCACTCACATGGTTCTGCGCATGGTTGACATGGAAACCCACATTGATGGACACATCTTCCATGGATGCAACGATTTTCACATGGCCTCCTGCAGGGAGGACAGTAAGATGTACAGTTGAACTGACATGCATGACCACACACTAAAGTTCGACCACAATTGTTTCGACATTGAACATGTAATCTTCCACGTTTACATTCCCCACAAGAACCTGCACATTTGTGACTACATTCCAGGATTGGTTCACATGCAATCGGACACGGATAGTTTTCAGGAGTGTTGCCGCACTTGGTTTTAACGTCATGTCCACATGGCCATGTTCTTGTTACTATCTCTCTACAGCAGCTCTGTGTCATACACAAAACACCGCAAATATTCCTGCATTGGTGCCCACAAGTTAGCTTCTTCTTGCAGGCTTCGAGACAAACAAACTCTTCTGGCTTTTGACTGCAAGGAACATCTTGGGTATGGCCACATTTAGGGATCTCTTTTTTGATTTTTGTCATACATGGTCCACAGTCTTCGAAGCAGGGTTTTGAACATTTATGCTTGAACTTACAAACTGTCTTCACACATGGCTTTCTGCATTTGTATTTCAGGTGTTCAGGATCACCTGGGTGACAGGGCAAAACACACACATGGCCACACTGCAGACGCGTTGCACATGGTCGTGTACATCCACCTTCAGGAGCTGCCCTGAAGTCTTCATCTGTTATTGCATCTATCTTAGTTTGTGGATGATTTTGACATTTCAATGAGAGAGCTTTTCCAATCCAACCTCTCTCCTCCATGTCATCTTTGATTTTGGTCCATAGAGTGCTGTGTTTGGCTAACATTGTGATGTTACCAATGCAGTAAAACCCTACTTTGGCTCTGGATAAGGCAACACATATTCTGTTTTCTGTAGCAAGGAACCCAATTTTACCACTATCATTACTTCTGACCAGAGAGAGTATGATTATGTCATTCTCCTCACCTTGGAAGTTATCAACAGCTGTTACACGAACTCCACTGAAAATGTGTTTGTTTTTCATCATGGCTTTCAGTTTGAAGAGTTGTCCTTTATAGGTTGTCAGTACAGTGATCGTTGATGCATCATAGCCTTGCAGTAGAAAGTACCGGCATAACGCTGTTACATACATAGCTTCATGGTCATTTGCATGACTGAGAAGTTCTTCATTTTCAATTTCTGGATACTGGTGGTCGATGAAGTAAATATTACTTGCTACTCCTTTGATGTTTGGATAATCTAGTACTGATTCGTGATTCCTCAAGCCATCATAGATGTGGTCCATAAGGATAGCTATCTCTGGTCTCATGCGATGCTGCAACTCCAAACAATCCCAGTGCATTCCGTTCTTCACCATTCTTTCAAACAAGGAATAGTCAAGGTTGTAATCCTTGGCCAATTTATACACTGTAGGGCTTGGCCTGAGTTGTTTGTGATCACCGATGAGAATCAGTTGTTCACAGCTGGACGTAAGGGTTGTGATGACATGTGCTTCTAACACTTCGGCTGCTTCTTCCACTATTATTATTCTTGGCTTCACTCTCTGAAGTATCGATCTATATCTTGCTGCTCCTGTGGTTGTCATGCCAATGACAGTGGCATCTTTTAAGATGTTAAGATCTTCTTCAAAGTTTATCTCTTCTAAGTGTTCTGCTTCGGTTTCATACTTTTTCTCCAATAATGTTATCATGTCTTGGAAGTATTTGTTGTATTTGTTTAACCAATGTCGATACAGACGCCATCGGTCTTCAAACGAAAGTTGCCAAATGTCATATACATTTCTTGCCTCGGTTTCATTCATAGACCTTCTTCCTCTTAAACCTGCATCTATTTTCCGTTTTACTCTCTTCTTGTTTTCAACGACCTGCCATTCCCCATCACGGCCAGGAACTTTTTGTCTGCTTTTCAGCCTTTGATTATCTTGAGTTGCATTGTTTGTGTTTTTGTTGTTGTTCAAGCCTCTTGATGAGAAAACTTCTACGTCTCTATCTCCAAACCTTTCTCTTTCCAACACATCAGCCTCCGTATCAACCGTTGCACCAACTTGGCCTTGGGTATTGACTTCTATTCCAACTGTATTCATACTTTGACCATTCCCTGTTTCATTTCCATTCTCCTGGTCAGTTTCTTCATTTTCATCAGAATCACTATCATCGCCAAAAACCTGGTATCCAGGGAATACCCCATTCCCATCACCAATCACACCAAGCCAGTAGTGCAACACAGTATACTTCGAACCTTTTACGATGAAACGATACTGTTCTAGACTCACTCTGTGTTTTGACAACATAAATTCATTAAAACTTTCAACTCTCAACAGTCGACTTCTTGCACTTTCCATCAGTTCCCTATAGCCTGATATTTCTTTTTCCATGTCTCTCATTTTCCCTTTAGCAGCACGCCCACTCTGATAGATTGCTGTTGGAACCACACGGTCTTCACGCTTAGTGTGTTTGATCTCGTTGAGCATACATTTCTTAAGTTTCTCACTGCTACTTCTTGTTCCTGCCCGTACTATTCCCTTTTTCTGAAACTCTAGTATACCTTCTAGAAATTGGTCGAGAGCATGGTTGGTGTAGCAGACAACCAGGAGCGGTTGGTTGCCTGACTTATTCCACACACTTCTGTTGTGTAGCAAGGCGTGGGCAATTTTCAGTCCAATGTATGTTTTGCCTGTACCTGGAGGGCCTTGAATTACGGATATTTCTTTGGTAAGTGCCGTTTTCACTGCCTCCAGTTGCGACTCATCTAAACCCAGAGCATCTGCACTGGGCCAGTTTTCAATCTGCAGCAGTTCGACTTTTCTGGCTTTTCTTAATTCTGCTCCTGAGTGAACAGAGTTTATCATGGGGAAATCATCTTCACTGTCAGAACTATCCCACTCGATTGACATCGCAGAGCTAAGTGACTTCATTATTGGTGTGAGGTCAAAGGTAGTAGCCCCTCCATACAAACGTCTTTGCATGTATCTAGGTGGTTGCACATGATTTTCACAGTGAAGCAAATACTGCTGAAATGGGAGGTCATCTTCACGGATTTGTTGTAGCCCTTTTAATACGTGATGATAAGATTCAAAATAAGCTGATGTTTCAACCATTGTAAATGGCCTGGTTTGTGATCTTTTGATCAGTCGTGACACTGTATTTGTTCCTCCAACAAACTTCACATCAATCAAACCTGCCTGTAAATTCTTTGCTTTACGATTTCCGACTGTAGCAAAGTACAGACTTTTGAAATCATCATTAGATAGGCATAGGAATGCACCGAATATGAGACGTTTGGAGAACTCCCAGTTTACCCGTTTCAATCTTGATATATCAAACTGGAGTGTGTGAAACAGGCCTTGATTGGTACAAACAGGTCCCACAATCTCAACATTTGAGTATATACGGATATCCTGTAAACGTCGATGGCGCACGTTCCTGTTTCTCAATTGAGTGATGTATTCGTCTATTCCTTCTCGTAAAGGGGCTATGAAGTCCTCTCTGTATAAACGAAACTGTACGTCCAAGTAGTGTTCCAAATCTTGGTATTTGCCTCGGACAATGTTAGGTCTGATGAAAGGTTGCTCTTTCGTCAGAACATCTTCATTCTCTGGATAAATGCTTATGTTCCTGAAATCATTTGGTGGTAGAAGAGCATTGGTGTCATCATCACTGTGATCATCATCATCAGAAATATCCCTATCTTGTCTGATCGGATCACCTCTTATATTGGTTCCCGTTCTCGCTCTCTGCATCATTTCGTCCCGTAGAGTGGTGAGTTCATCAAGCCCTGATATATCAGATACTTTGACGATATTCAGCATTTGTAATATCTGTACAGTGACTTGGAGTGATGCAAGGGGCTGCAGGAGAGAATCATAACTACTTGGCAGACGCTTGAACATTTCCTGCAGAAAACGGATAGCATTTCTGATAAATTCTGGGAATTCTTCTTGTGCTCTTCCTGATTTCTCTTCTGGCATTTTATTAATGTAGGCGCTAAGATGTTGTGAGAGAAATCTGGAATCTTTCATGATATTTAATAGGATGACCAATGATTGTGACATGGGAGACTCGCATGCTCTGGCCAGGACCCGTGTAAGTAGTTGCATGATATGGTTGCCCAAAGAATGAGTATTGATGGTGTTTGATAACCCATGTTTTGGTACGGTCAGATACATCACGATTTCAGCTGGCTCTTTTTGCATCAGTTGTCTTAGTATAATGGGGGACAGGTAAGTTCTGTCAAAGCTAGTTCTTTCACCATCAAAACTGCGATGATCTCTGCTAACTGCTCCTCTTCCTCTTCCACTTCGAGCTTCCCAAGGTCTCCTACCTCCCCTTCCTCTGTCTTCTCTGGAGCGTTCATGAAATGGTCTTTGTCTGTCTTCTATTCCTCCTCCTTGTCTTGTCTCTTCATACCTATGACGTCCTTCATTTCTGGGTCCATGCCATCCTCCTGATCCCTCCCACCCCTGCTGGTCTTCTCCATGTCTATTCTGGTCTTGGCCTCTACCTGCACTGTACCTTCTGTTAGCATATGACCGTTGAGCATTAACATTTGTAAGTGGTCGTCCATCAGAAGAGCTATTTGCAGATGCCCTAATTCGCCATCCACCTGTACGGCTTGAAGATGAAATTCTTAGTTTGCCAAAGTCGTTGGGCAGCTCAGCCATTGTATTACCTGTAAGAGATAAACACAATAAGGGTACCACACAATCATTGCTTCCAAAGTGTCTGCTCAGTATTTAGTTAAAATGGCCATATGGAAGACTAACTGGTATTTATTTTGTATTTTTTTATTCATCTAACAACTTTACTGTGTTTTCCTACTTGAAAAATGAATGTCAAACAATACATACCAAGTCCTAGTTTGTAACTCAATAAATTGCAAAAATAAAATTAAATATGTAAAATGTTTGTTATTGCAATTTGTCACCCATATATACACAGCGAGAGTATGCATATTACTACTGCATGTTTTACAATGGCCACATGACTTGGTAGATTGTAACTGTTTAGACATTCAAATATCTAACTTCACATTGACCACAAAGATGGCACAATGAAATGAGAGGCTAATATATGTTATCTTTAATAATGTTTATCTTAGCATGGAACCTTGTAACCTGTTTCACTGAACTTCGTGTGTTGTCTAATCACCACTGAAAGCTCATGGTAAATGCCCTGTAATGTCAGTGTGGTATCTCAGCTTGACCCGTCAACAGTACATGTACAAAGTTTGGTGTTGATATAGTCCTAATCTAATTTTCAAAGTACGGATGAACTATGACCAGCATGTGAACAATAGAAACGAAACGTTAATATGACTAGTAATATTATGCCTTGGACTCTTGGCATGAAATGTTTTGTTCAAAATATCGTAAAAAAAGATAAAATAAAAAGATAAAATGTTTCAAAGAGGCATGTATAACAACCTTAGTGCTTAGACCACAGGCACCTGTAACCGTGACAAGTTTCAGAGTGGAATAAATTGTCGATAATATGTCAAAGGACTGCATTGCACGAGTTTTACTCCCGTACCGTGGGCACGTGGTCGCGTACCAGTGGCCAAATATGGTACTGCAAACCTCAAATCCCATTTTAGACCCGTTTTGAAGAGTTTTTAGAAAATCAAATTTTAGACCCCAAATTCTGCAGTAGTTCCAAAAATCGTGGATCACAAAATGAGTTTTCACGCTTGTATTTTCCCTCAGGAAGCAACAGTTTGTGGCAATTATGGTGGCACAGTTACTATTTGGTAAAAACAATGAACCAAATTTTAGACCAAACGAAATTAAAGATAATGTAGAATGGACTCCACTTTAGACTATTCAGCTTGATAGAAACAAACCTCATTTTAGATTAATGGGTTAGAACCCCCCCCCCCCCCAAGGGCGGCACATATGCATATGATCAAATAGCCCCGTGGTTTTACCACTATTCCAGGCCCGCAAAGAACAATCAGTAAAAAGCAATCACTTGAAAGGTACTCCGATACTGGTAGACTGGGGTTAAAGGTTATATAGACTACGTCATCTGCTGACATATTCTTTGTTCTATTCTACGAAACACATCGTGTAACCACCCCATTCCATACAATAATTTTGTATGAATAGACGAAGTGACATTCGACCCCCCCCCCCCCTTCCCCTTTCACTTCACTTACTGCTGCTGTTACAGTAGTGTTTGAACCACTCCGGTATCTTGCAGACTGTTGTCCGAAGTCCAATTGGCTATAGCTTTGAATAACCGATTTATTCATAATTACTTGTATGTACCATTGACCCGTTGGTGGAGGGTACGGAATTTATGTACTAAATAATTGTATGCTTGCTGACGTCTCTCTAAGTGCCCAGTACCGAGCCCTTTCCATACATATAGCACTCGTTCCTCAATCCGAAAAACGTTCCAACGAATAGCGCCATATATTACTCGAATATTTTGAAATACCAAAATAGTACACACTCGTAGTTATGGCTCTCGCTTTTAAATGATTTCCAACGAGATAGCTGTTGCCCCTTAATAGTGCCAACTACTGAAATAGTTTGCAGTCAGTTGAAATATTCCGACGTATATGTCAACGCCTCTTTCAATTGTATTTATAGAAATGACATACAAATACAACGAAATCTCCCGTCTGTATGTCTGCATTATTTCATCGCCAAGCACGTAATGGCCAAGTCTCAGTGCCGAGGACACTTCCCCATTTGTCGTAACTGTCACGTCCATTGTTGTTGATATGGTAATATAATAAACAGTCGATACATTACGTGTATTTCAATGGAACTGGCAATCTCCTCATTATGGAAGGTAACGTTCATACTGAGTTGTATAGGCCGTGCAAAATGTAAATACGTACTATTTTAAACGCGTTTGTCCAATGACTGTACATTTTATTCTTGGAATAAGGATACATATCTGGCTACGATTTATACCGCGGTATTATCGGTATACCGATAAATTTAGACATAAACAAGCTTTCGGCGAATTCAACCCTTCGAAACGACATATCACCAGTATACTTGTAATTTACACGTAACACCAATGTTTCCTAAGCTAAATGAACACACTGCATATACAGCTGCTATGAGAGTGTCAACGCTGTTGTATATCCATGCATACTGCTAGACGTTACTGAGCTCTTGCCTTCGTCGTTGACCGAAGCAATTAAGTGCAAAATACCGTGGTTATCCTATAGATCAATTTAAAATTAATACTTACCTTTTTGTGTGTAGCAGACCGTGAAGCATAATGACGTCTGTATAGTTCACTTGCCGACTATCTGACTACCTTGTCCATATCTGCTGCTTACCTTTAATGTCACTAGATCTGGCTTTCGTTTCTCTGAGCCAATCAGGTCGAGAGTAGTGAAGTCACGTGATTGTTGAGGGAATTCCCCGAAAATGATGTCAGTAAAATTCCGTACAGTCATCGCTTATCGACGATACACAAAGTGGACTTGCTTCATCGATATTTATACATTTTGGGTGTAAAGGTTACACCTATGTAGAGAAACACACTAGCCTATCCATGGCTACGTAAATAGTTAATTTACAACCTGGAAATGTCTATCCTACTTCACTATGTGTTGAAGCTACAAAACGTAAATTCACCTCAAGTTCTCATTGTATCATAGTATATTATATAATTATTGCATTCTATTAGTGGTTTTTATAAAGTTGGTGTTATAGTAACATACCCCACCCCACCCCACCCCCACCCCCACCCCCACCCCAATTATGTAAAGAACAATGACACGATGGCTTATATATTCATAAACAGGGTTGAGGTTTCGTAGAGTACAGTATGGTGAGTCACTATGGCAATTGCCTATCGTTCGATCTCGTATATATACCTACGGTTGTAATTCTGTTGTTTTCACAAACTTATTAAATTAACTGCACATACGGTTAACCTGAACGTTGGCGCCATCATTATTGCTCGAGAATGCCTTATAGAAACTGGTTAGATTGAAACTACAGGGTTATTTTTACAATATTGGGTATTTCCTTCTGTATTGAAATGGCGTCGATGACTGAATGCTATCATTTTTGTGTGCAGGAGTGATGTTTTCACATTCATCGGGGATTTTTATGGTGGATGTACAAACGGGACTTTCCATAATTCGACAAGAATATACTAGTAATTCACACAGCACACACCGGAGTTCCAATGTACAGTGTACAGGGTGGTTTATACCTTATTTACGCGTGAAGGGTGAATCGTTAATATTTTAACACGTGAATGGTGAACGCATTGAATTTGGGAAGTTGTTACCTGAAAGGCTATGAATAACTGGTCTAGAATTCTAAACTGGTACAGTAAATTACGTTTTAAAATTTGGAAAGTTGCGATTGTTACCTGAAAGGCTATGAATAACTGGTCTAGAATTCTAAACTGGTACAGTAAATTACGTTTTAAAATTTAGGAAGTTGTTACCTGAAAGGCTATGAATAACTGGTCTAGAATTCTAAACTGGTACAGTAAATTACGTTTTAAAATTTGGAAAGTTGTTACCTGAAAGGCTATGAATAACTGGTCTAGAATTCTAAACTGGTACATTAAATTACGTTTTACAAAATTTCATAAAGTAATAAAGTTTTTAAAGCGTAATTTACTGTACCAGTTTAGAATGCTAGACTAATGAATAACTTACAAATTGCCTTAATGGAGCGAAAAAAACTCCAGATCTGCTAGGAGACCCCTAGGACTCCCTCATCCCCAGATGAATGGGAGGTACTCATTCAACCAACAATCAGATGCACCAACCTTTTACTGTCATGATGTTATTAAACTTTTCTTGAACATATTTGAACCCAATATATAAAGATTAATTGATAATTTTAGATGTATTCTTTTACAGCTGCTGTAAAATTATTGCTTATTGTACATCATTCTGAAAGTCTCCAATACACAAATTAAACAAAACTGTTTATTTGCTGATGAACCGTAGTAAATGATAACATGTTTTAAATGTTTACAGATGCTGTTGTCCTTGACTTCTCATCGCATCATATAGACTGTATTAAAGCTACGTTGTGTCACTCAGCCCAGTTATCCTTGCTACTAAAAAAGGGTCAATGCCTGAGGGCGCCCGCCACGACGTACCTCACATGCTAAACATCACACATATTCAAATAAAAGGAATAACAAGAGTATAAAGAAATAATCCGTATTATATGTATTTGTAAAACAAAAACTAGACCCCCTTAAAATGGCATTTAC
Source organism: Glandiceps talaboti (assembly GCF_964340395.1). NCBI lineage: Eukaryota > Metazoa > Hemichordata > Enteropneusta > Spengelidae > Glandiceps > Glandiceps talaboti. The sequence continues at coordinate 13,669,888 of NC_135564.1, read as the reverse complement.
ATAAATTTTGAATATTTCTATTTTGTAGAATAACTAAATACGGACTATTTTCATTCATTCACGAGAATTCACGGTATACCATGAATCACAAATTTAACATCTCTTTATTTGCACCATTAATTAATTTAGTGCAATATATAATTGCTAAATAAAGTTCAAGTGTACTCTTTTCAGGAAAATGTAATCGCCATGGTAATTCATTGAAATCAGGCGAGGAGAAACTGACCGATGAAAATATTGTAATTTAAAAGCTATGATTACGGACACTAGAGGGCGACATATATATAACACGGCATCACTGAAAACTTATTCTGTCATGCTTACGAATGACTATTTTTAGTCCGAGTGATTTGGTAAGCAAAGCTACAATTTCACTAAATTCCAATTCTAGAAAAATATCTTGAATAATAATTTAAACAGTTGTCTGATGTGGCAGGCAAAACGATTGTGAAAAAGGGTAAATCCAGATCCATATCGAGGGGAACTTTTAACTTCCCTAGCCTGTTATCGTCACGTGTCCAGCTACACTGCCATGATAAAATAGAACTCAAAAGCCAAAACTATTGCTACAGAAATGTTTCATAATTCCCCAATGTGAAAATGGGAGAACCAAGATCTATACTGAGATGATCCCCAGCACAGCTTACCCACCTCATTTTATCCCTCACTAAAAGTGGTTCCTCTGCCATGATAAACAAATTCTTGAAAATTCATCAATCACATTTCATAAAAGTGTGTACACCCTCTCACTCTCTATTACTTCTAATAGCCTCGTAGGGCAGGCAAACCATTGTGAAAATGGGTAAATCCAGGTTTATATTGAAGGGACCGATTACCCTTCATATTCCAACACTACAAACCCCTAATAAAAATAGTTTTTCTGCCCTGAGAGGCGAGTAAATAAAAGTTAAGTCAAGAATGGTAAGAATTTGTACAGAAAATTTCTCACAATACGTGATTGCATTTATGTGATGTATATGACCTAATGAGCCTAATGCTGCTGTTCTATTAACAGGGCGAAAGCTAGATAGTAATCAAGCTGCTTTTTGGTACAAAAGTAACAAAAAAATAAAGCCGTTAAAATCATCCTGTTTCTACTGCACTGTAAAATAATAGCAATGCAATGCTTTATCACTTTTCAGATTGGGCGAAGGTTCCTGCTTCGTGTACTAAGCTTATCTTGCAATATTGTTTTTGCTGTAAAGTAAAACATACCAGTGTTATGTCCTGTACATCGATTTCTACATATATACGGGTACGGGTTAACCACATTTTGTATTTGATGTAAACAAACTAGTCTCTGGGCTGGGCTATATCTAAAGTTCAAACACTGCCGCAAATCACAATAGTAAACATACACTAGCTACATTCTCACTATATTTTGAAGGCAGAATATTTGTTTGTTAACATTCTTCCTCAGCTACAACACAAGTAGAAGTACTGTTAGACTCTTGGCTATGCGTAACTGCAGTATCCACTGCTTTGGCTGTCTGGTGAGGCGTTGGCGGTTCATTTGCTTTTTTTACATGTCCATTTATACCTACATCATGAAAAAAAATTAAAATTTAGTAAGAAAATATATCAAGATAAATAAAGTACCATATCGGAATTTAAATCAATAAAAATCCATTGTCATGCATATGGGGGGGGGGGGGCTGGAAATTTTAATTTGATAGCTACGCAATACAACAATCAAAACTGACGATATATGACGTAGGAAGCGTTTATTTGCCTTTGCTCCCTTCGCATGATATAATTGTCGTTTCCAACGTTAAGACAACTTATATGTATTATTTTGTTTAAAACACATACAGAATGGTAATATTGAAATTTTGGCCGATCATGTTGATCTTAAAGTAGATGAAGTGAAGCAGATTGCAAATCATGTTTTCTTTAAAACGGTACAATTATACAGCTCGTTTCATGTTAGTGTTCACTGGTTCCCTTTTATACAGTCATGCAGAAATCAATAAGAAACTGTACATGGTATAATAACAGGATAGCAAGATTGAATGAATACAGTTTCTTTCAGTGAAATGAACTAAACGTATCACCATGCCATGCGGACATCACTACTTAATACAGACGCCAAACAAAACATTGGCACCAGCATGTCTGTGTCTAGTTATGATGTGTTTAAACGGTTTATTTCAATTAGACAAAATGTAGCAAAATATTGCGATCTTATAAAAGTTTAGAATGTGAATTTTCTGCGTGGTTTTATTAAACAGATATAGAATCAGTGAACACTAACAAGAAATGGGCAGTCAACTATAATTGCCATGCTTACCATTAGTTACAGGCTTTTCCTTCTTCTTCTTCTTCTTTTGGCTTTGCTGCCTTCTTTTCATACATTGTGCTAGTATGATGATTGCACTCGTTACACTCAATAATACACCCAGTACGACTAGCATCGTAATAACAACATCCAACGACATCGTATTACCTAAAAACCCTGCATGGTACAAAACAAATATAGGATATAAATTGACAAATAATTAGTATAGCTAATAAAAAGACAATATGATTGTAATTTCAAAGTCTCACTCATAGAGAATGGAATAGATTAGATTAGATTAGATTAGATCATGGACTAAAACGAACAGAATTGTACCTCATTACAATGCCTCTCTCTCTCTCTCTCCCTCTCTCTCTCTCTCCTCTCTCTCTCTCTCTCTCTCTCTCTCTCTCTCTCTCTCTCTCTCTCTCTCTCTCTCTCTCTCTCTCTCTCTCTCTCTCTCTCCTTTAAGTTCAATATTACAAGTTGAAAGGTTAGAGGGTGTGTCATACATTCAGACCAAACCTATTATATCGACAGTAACTAATGTATGATTAACCACACATTCCTTGCGCATGCATTTACAATTTTTTCAAAAACTTATTTCATACAAGCTCAAAATTATTACGAAATAGACGGAATTGATACATACCGTAATGCATTGATGATTGATGTTGGTCATTCCGAATGTAATCTACAAAGAACACAAGATAACCATACATAGAACATTAAATATAAAAGTAATCGTAGAATAAACACTTTATGGGACATGTAAAAATCCACAGTAAAGGCAATCAACTATTATTCTTACTTCTCGCTCTGGATTCTGATTAAATTATTTTCTATAAAACTATGGTACAAACATCAATGTGGTTTTGGATGTTCTGCCGTATTGGATGTCAAGATTTTTAGAACAGCTTCAACTCACTAAACATGTGTAGTACAAATTCATCATAAATATACTCACCCGAGCACTTCGATATACATTCCTGAGATACAATAATTTCATCTGGTTTACTTTCATCAGGAGACGGACATATAGTACTACAGTCGTCACAGCGATATCTTGGAGAAATTGATTCATCGTGGTCTCGACAAAATTTACTTGGATCTTGTAGACATGTTAGTGTACATTTCGTTATGGCTAGAGCGTCAACACCAACCATTTTTGAAAACAATACATATAATGTAAATACTTTTCCTATGGAAGAGAAATAAAATTATCTGTTTGTAAGCTTATTTGATATGGCCTGGTATGATTTGATATGGAAATGCTCGATAAACTGTTACAGTATTTAATATCTGCTTAGTAATTTCATAAAATTAAATTTGTAATTATTTATTTCTCGTTAACTGTCGTGAAAGAAGATTCACTTTCTCGCTGGCAGCTTTCAACAAGTTATTTTTAAAATGCGAGTAAAAATGACGGACTACAGACGAGGGCGATAACTACACGTGACGTGTCTGGTGTAGAATGCACGTGCGCTGTGCTGAGATGTGAGGTCATTTGAGTTCATCGGCATGGCACACATACTACATGATATCGCTCGATGTCGCTATTACAGAATGTAATCTAGCAACTTAAGGGTAAAATAACAAGTCATTAAACTTCTATCGTATGATAATCATAATATTCGTCCATATTTTTCTTGTTTACTTTGATAAAATGCCCACGGTCAACACACATACATATGCCTAACTACAAGGGAGAGACCCGTATTTTTTTACGGGGAGGGCGCGAGAAAGGCAAACGCTCACCGTCCTTTTAATACTATAATGAGTTCATTAAATCAACATCTACGCTGTATATATATGAAAACACGCACGTCCCCTCCAAATAAAAAAGAGTACTTGTCAACAAACACTGCGGCGTTTAGTTTTTATCAGACAAGCAAATCATTATACATGTATTTGTAAATTATGGTTTTTCAACTACAGATTAGCCCGAGAGTGTTCTGACATGGGCATGGCGGCTTCCCTGTCTCATCATTGCAGGTAGTAGCTATATATATCTATACTAGTATTAACAAAAGCTAACATTTGAGTATGCATATCACTTTTACTCTTTTCTTTAAGAAAATCTTGAAAACATAAATTTACAATTACGTGTAGTTCTATCAAACTGAAAACATTATAATTTTAACTCACCGGCATCCAAAACCATGTTTGTAAAACAAAGTTGTCTGATGTACAGAGATGACCACATTTTCTTGAATTAATATTTACTAAATGACACGTATCCCTTTTATAACATGTATAGATTCCCAGGGGTCTTACCGCTAACGCACAAAATGATGTATCAAATTGGAAAATCATGGAAGTACTAGACATGATGTGTAGTCCCCGGGTCAGTGTCCTGGTGTGGCAGGTCAAAACAACACGTGTGAGATATCGTATTCCAATTCCTACCGCGACGACGGTATCTGATATGCACGAGCGTTAGCACTTCACACACCCAAAAAATAAAGGCACGCCCCTACAATCTAATACCAAACATCTGGTGACATCAGACGCAAAGTTGATTTTTCGAATGGTTACTGCACAGTCCCAGCGGCGAGACTCTGCCCCCAGCGGCGAGAGTCTGGGTAACCGAGACTATGGATGAGGAACAACAAAGTTAAAAGTACAATAATGTTCCATAATGCACAAGAGCGGAGTTGCTCACGAGAGTGCATGCTTGTCAGCCTATCTCGTGCAAGGTTGTACCGTTTGCTGCGGTTGGTAAAATATTGAACACGCGGTATTGTTTGACTGGATCTAGCTTTCTTCCATCCAAGATAAATGAAAGAAATAATAACTCTAGCCGCATTGTTTTTGCATTATTTAACGAGTCTTTATAATTCTGCTTGTGTTGTCAAGTATAAAATGGAACATTGAGTCAAAAAGTACAGAACTACCATTGAAAGAAAAACACATCGGCAAGATATCGAGATTTCTGAAAAATTTTAACAACACAATTGTAAAAGTGAAACTGAAATGCCAAAAACATGTAATATTTACCTCGAAAAAAGGTGGCATTTGTAAAATATAAAAGCTCTCAAAGTAATAAAATTTGTTATAGCATTGTGGATAATAAAATTCAACATTGCCACTCAAAAGAAAAAAATACTTAGTATTTCAGTTACCGAGATAAGGGGTCTGTTAGCAAGCACCAGTAAGATGAGGGGTATGTTACATTCCTCTAAAAAGATAGGGGGTATGAAACCTTCATACGGATGAGAATAGATTGTTGAAGTCAGATTTTGTGTTTTTCTCTCAATTTCTTTGATATATTTAAGGAAGTTTTTGAGTAAAAAGAAATATTTTGCACGACCATCTTGTGGATGTGTACCAGGATTTGTGAAAATCCCACTGGTCAGCTAGCTATACAACCGCCCTCTAGTGGTAGTCATCGCTAAATATGCCAATTCAATTATTCACCCATTTCAATGTCAGATTGTCGCAGAGTTGAGTAGGCACGGGTTTGACAATAAAGTGAGATTATTTCACAATCACATAAAGTATCAGTTTTAATAGAAAACTTAAAAAATTTGAGGGGGGTAAAAAACAAAACAAAACCTGACGTCAACAGTCTCGGATGAAACTATAGGTGAGCATCATCAAAGTTGTCCCCATGGCAACCAATGAGTGCTGAGACAAATGTCATGGTGATTGTTAGCTATATATTTTTTACCTGCTATCATTCAGGTTTATAAATAAGGATATAGGGTGTTATCCAAAAAAACATGTTCAACGTAAAAAAAAATATGGCTGACATCTTGGTCAACTGTGTGATAAAGAAAACCCTTCAGATAATAACAAATTAATAATATAAAAAAGTAAATCATCATTTGGAAAGAGAGAGATATTGAGAAAATATTGCTGATGTGGTTACCAAGAGATACAGCTATTGTGGTTGCTAATAGTTACAGCCACAGTGGTAACCAATAGTTGCATCCACTGTGGTTGCTAATAGTTACACCCACTGTGGTTACCAACAGTTATAGCCACTGTGGTTGCCAATATTTACAGCCAATGAGGTTACCAATAGCAACAGCTACTGCAGTTGCTAATAGTTACACCCAATGTGGTTACAAATAGCTACAGCCAATAGCTACAAACACAGTAGTTGCCAACAGCTAGAGCTACAGCCACTATGGTTGCCGATAGTTACAGCCAATGTGGTTGCCAATAGTTACATGTTAATATTAATGTCAGCAATCTCCCAGTTCTCTTGACTGTAAATGAGTTAAAAAAATAAAATACAGAAACAAAACATCACAAAACAATAATGGAATGATTAAAATCAGTTTCGTTGCCATTTGAGACTTGTCTTCATTTATTTCACATTGTCATGTTACTATATACTAGTACACTATAGGAAATACAAACTCTTTTGTTTATTTAACATTGGCATGTTAGTACAAGAGAACATACAATACAGTCTGACTGCTGCTTTGAATTCAGCTCAGCTCATCTCAGACCACCAAACAAGTCATCTGAAACTTCAGTCACAAAGGAGCTCGCACAGCTCATAAAGAACAGACAAATAAATAGCATACAATGCATTAAAAATCCTACGGTTTAAAAACAGAAAAAAGTTATCAATAATATAACATTGTGAATTCTAGAAGCAAGTTCTGTAGGCATGACAAGAGGTTAATATCTGTGTATCTCAATGTGGTTTCTTTACAAATTGAAAATTATATCGGTATCATATTACCATATATAACTTGAGTTGTACAGACAGTCAGTATCACTTTGTTGTGATTTATCATCTTCAGTAATAATTCAGTTTTATAACTATAAATGTCAGTATCTCTCTTAAACAACAAATACAAGACACACACATGTACAGGATAAAATATCACAATCAATAAATAACATACATTTTGAAATATCTCAATGTTAACATTGCCAGCAGCAGTTAATGTATGACATGGTAAAGTCTTTCTGCACAGTATATTATCTTGCTAATTTTGTTGTATTTTCACATCACTTTCACTTGTACACTCTGCATGTAACTACATTTCTACAATATGGGTGGCTTTGTTGTTAAACCCCAACTTTTCTAAAAATGGAGTCTAAACAAAAGCACTGGGCACATGCCTGTGTGAGGGCGCTAACCAAAGTAATTACGGTATACATGCAAGTTTTAAACTGGTACACACGCATGGTACTAAATGTACCAAATACAGAAACTTACAAGTGCTTCTTTATTGCCATTTGAGTGATACTGGCGACTTTACAAGCACACAAGCTGAGTTTATATCTTTTTGGGTGTAAATTTTTCGCCGCACATTTTAAACGGTACTTGTGTAGTATTTCTACTTACTGAAGCATACTTAACCATCACTTGCAATTTGAATGAACTCAAACCTGGTATTGAGATATAGCTTATAAACAATCTGACGACGTAATTTATTCTACATATCAAAAATACCCAGCAAATCCCTGCTATGCAAGTAATTGTTCTAACAATGTCAGAAGACAATTGTAATGTTATAGAAGATATGCGTTGACATTATACTAGAATAGTCTAACCAAGGTTTTATGTAAGTATTTTCATTTGAGTAAAAAGCCTACAAACTCAGCTTGTGCCACTTAAAATAGTCACATGTTAGACCATATTTGTAGGAGTAACGAACTGTAGAGTTTCAGTTGCATTTTCATGACCACAGCTAACATGTACCAGTGCTAATTACTTGTATTAGTATGCACACTCACATGTAACAGTGGTTTTTGCACAGCAGTGCGATACTGAAAAGATTATTACATGACCTGTATACCAATGAGAATGTGATCATGTTAACGCACTGTTATACTTTTTATGAATATACATGTAATGTTATAATAACAGAACCCTGCGACAACTCAGAAATGCCAGTGTGAGTAATCAGGGTATTTGTACTTGTTTTCTGTTGCATTTTCACTTGCTATGCTTACGAAAATAAGACAACAGAGTACACGGTAAGCACGGCTGAGTTGAGTTGAAATGAGATACAAAGCTGGGTTGCTGTGAGATACAGTCCTGGGTTGCTGTGAGATACAGGACTGGGTTGCCGTGAGATACAGGGTTGGGCTGCTATGAGATACAGAGCTGGGCTGCCAAGAGATATAGAACTGGGTTGTTATGAAATGCACACAGGGTTGCTATGAGATACAGGGCTGGGTTGCTAATATCACAATAGTACTGGCAAAGTTTATAGAGTAAGCTAACATCAAACATGAAACACTTAATACATCTGTAAGAAGTACAGATATTCTACACTATCTACACTGTGTGTATACAGCAAGTTCATCTAACAGAAATCATATAGGCATACATACCGACATTGGAAGTCTTTCTATACAGACATACATACTCAGTTAGTGTAGTCAGTCAGATAGTTATGACAGTGAGGACTTAATAAAATATTAAATAAAAATCTTGTACTTTGAAGTACAGGTAGCTTGTATGGTAGCACTCTTAGAAACTGACACAGTGTGTCCAGTTATGCAATGTATTGCACAGGCAGATAAGTTCATACTAGTAGTATGGCCATATACTTATGATCATATATGCTGAGATTGGTAAAATTTGCTGATACTGAGGGTACTAACAGTGAGCTATATTCAAGCGATTTTACAAGTAAAATTTTGTCTCCAATAGATCATATTTTCCAGAATTCTATGAATTTCACTTGACATTGGAATTTTCAAGGTACATACAGTGATGTGATATACTCTGTGAGTGAGCACATTGCAGTTTTATTGTACAGTGTATATCAGCAAGGCTGTCAACATAGATTATAACTGAATAATATGCTTCACTATTTTGAGATTTTGTGGAACATTTGATGAACCATTTCTGTGGAACCTTTAAGGACATCTGACTGATCGCTTCTGTCGTACCAGCCAGAACATTTGACTGACCACTTACTTCTGTGGTACTAGCTACAACATTTGACCAATCACTTCTTTGGTACATGGTACAAACTAGGACATTGGACAAACCACTTCTATGCCATGGTACCAACACGAATATTTGACCAACCACTTCTGTGAGGATATCTGACCAACCACTTCTGTGATACCAACAAGGATATTTGACCAACCACTTCTGTGATACCAACCAAGACATTTGACCAACCACTTCTGTGATACCAACCTGGACATTAGACCAACCACTTCTGTGATACCAACAAGGATATCTGACCAACCACTTCTGTGATACCAACCAAGACATCTGACCAACCACTTCTGTGATACCAACCTGGACATTTGACCAACCACTTCTGTGATACCAACAAGGATATTTGACCAACCACTTCTGTGATACCAACCAGGACATTTGACCAACTAATCGGTGATACCAACCAGGATATCTGACTGACCACTTCTGTGATACCAACAATGACATTTGACCAGCCAGTTGTATAGAGAACTAAACTTCAAGGTATCTGTCATCGCAGTCACACAGTTTGAAATAAATAAGTACGTACTCTTTGAGACAAATAAAATAGAGGAAGACACTATGAGTTGCATTAGTGATTAACTGAACACAGAACTCATCCAGGGTATGTCTGTGGTTCATCAAAGGTGTTCAATTTTAAAACTTGATATGATAACTTGCAGGTCAGGTCAGGTCAGGTCATGTAAGGTCAGGGTTCAAATCAGGCTAGGAGACATCATCAAAATCATCATCAGACCCAACATCAGCGGGTTCACTTGCACTGTAAGATTTTAAATTTGTACTCCTCTTCTTGAAAAGGGCAGTTGTGTTACCTTGACGACGTAATCTGTAATCACAAACAAGTAGTAATTGTATTATTACCTGCTGACTGTATTGAAGCCCTGAAAATATGGTAAGGAAGACTCATGAAGATGAGGGCTACCCTGTGTATTTTCATGTGTCTCATAAGCCGACTGACCCGACTGGAGCCGACTGGAGTATTATTTTTTTTCAATCTGACAAACCAACAATATATTCATTGAAAAATGTTAGAATACCAATAGTTAGACACTGTACATGTTAATTGGAGGTAGATTATATCCATAAGTAGCTCCACAACAGGTTGAAATCACTATCACCTTGGAGGCACTGAGTTTATGGTGAGAACACAAAACTCAATTTGATTGGATATATTGCACCATACTGTGTGTACACTGATACAAATACATTTACTCACAGGTGATTCAGTACTGTTTAGAGTGTATGATATTAACTCACTGTATCTAAACAAAACAGTTTCAAAAAACGTTCTAATTGCAGCTAGTGCAGCTGTAATTGTCACTTCTGAGTCATTCAGTTTGTTTAAATTATGGTTATGAATTAAAATAATCCCCAACATGTACATGCACAGTGTGGGGTTTTTTCCCCCTATCTTTTTAAAGTAACCAAATGACCCATCCTTCTAAAGTGTTGTGACGAGAAACATACCATAACATTAATTCAATATGGTCATGCTCTAGTGGGCAATTTTTGTTATGGGTGGAAAGCAGGTCAAATCAACCCGTGTTCCACTGTCATTTTACCAGGGTTCCTCACCAAAATGATGGAACAATATATTGGAAACTATGCCCGTTTTACCATATTTCCCCCTTTCTGTTTTCGGGGTTCACCAAACTTAGCAAAAAACACTGTTTACACCGATTATTATTACACAGATACAAGGTAATGTGAAGGCCACCCTCTATGTAACATATTGTAGAGTAACAGTAATAGTGTATATTTTATTGTTGTGACCTTAAAGTAGGGTCAACCAATACGACAACACAATACAGTGATTTATTACATGTACAGGTTACTGTTTGTGGAATCTACATGTCAAGGATTTTTCTTATCTATGTTTTGGGGAAAACAAATGACATACAGTAATTTAATTGTTTGGTATCAAGAAAAATAGACAGAGTCTCTGATAGTGGACTGTTATAGAGTCTGATACCATCAATCATGAATGGAATAGACTGGGTCAGACAATTGAGGCCTAAAAAAAATTGTGTGGTTCCGATTACACTCAATTTTAGAATAGGTGGGGTAGGTAGATTTTTTATTTTATTTTATTATATTTTTTCCCTGTGTGAGTGTCTAGTTCAGGTTTTCCATTGTTTTCCAAATGGTCTCTGTGTTATTTATTTCTTCCTATCAGATGTACAGCCATTACAGAATGAAAGAATAGTTTTATATTGTCTTTTTAAGTTGATGTCAGTTTCCGCATCCACTATTTCTTGTAAGACTTCATAATTTTTGTGATTTATTGGGTTTTTTCTTGAATACGTAAAAAAAAGTTTAGGGTCGGCAGTTAAAAACTAGGTGGGGTCAGGTAACCGGAACCAAACAATTTTTTTTTTACGCCTGAGGGAAACATTTATCTATTGGTACCCACACACTCAATACTCAATACAATAAAAAGTTACTATGTAAATGGTCCCCTCACCCCCATAATAATGAGTTTGAATACATACATGGTATACTTTAATACTTAGCGTGAATAAGGGATTTTATGTCTCGTTGTAGATCTCGCAAGATATGCAAATATGCCTAGCAACAGCGGTTGTCAAAACATGTGATCGTGGTCAAGCTTTTGCTGTGTCCATGTGCGATGATGTTGAGAATAGTGTTGTTAAGCATTTGACAAATTCGGCTTGACCACCCTCACTTGGTTGCTATGGATGCAATTCCTCACGCGAGATCTTGTGAGAAAGGCTTGACGATTAGATGCTAAGGTATAACTGTTAGTGTTATATAATGGTTTGAAAGCACACAGGTCTGTTTGTCATCGGTAAATTACTTTATTTCAACATTTCGGCCACACATTGATGGCCTTCTACAGGGAATAGCACTGGAGCAGTGAAGGAATGCTTGTGTCTTGGATGATTGCTAGGTGCAAATACCCCCCCCCCCCCCTCCAACCCCTTCCTCCCCCAACCCCGAAGTAACCATCTCTGTGTGCCTGAAATATTGGAAATAAAGTAATTTTTAACAAAGACAGATGTACTTATTAACTTTTCAATCCCATTACCCTTTATTATATCTTGAGTCCATATCTCCTACCTAGTTCATCAACTTTGTAGTTGGACTGACGGCAGCTTTTACTACAAACTCTGTTATCTATATTACACTGCAAACTTACATGTTTGGACTGATGGTAGCTTTTACCACGAACTCTGTTACATATATTACACTTACCTATTCTGACCGACAGCAGCTTTTACTACGAACTCTGTTTTCTATATTACACTGTAAACTTACCTGTTTTGAAGATGTTCTAGTTGTACAGTCAGACTTTCATTTTGTTCCTGGGTTTCTTCAAAAGATCTCTGTATACGTCGTACATTATTTGTTTGTTTATCTACCTGTAAGTACACAAGGCAACGACAAAATGCCAATCAACTTGCTGTGTTCTGATACAATTGAATGCTTGATTGATGATTTTATTGATGATAAACACACACACACACACACACACATACACACACACAGACACACACAGACATACACACATACACAGACACAGACACACACATACACACATACATACATACACACACACACACGCGCGCACACACACACACACACACACACACACACACACACACACACACACACACACACACACACACACACAGTTAAATGAGACCCATCACACCCTGCATGTTTTCAATTGAATTAGCATTCGAATTGGTAAATGGTATAGCCAATGTAGTGTTTAATGAATCAGTCTTGTCTGCATGTCTGTTCACCCCTCCCCCTCCCCACCACTTCCTCCTGACACACATTAAGGTAACTGGGCTCCATCATACACTGTGTTACTTTGTCGCTTTGGGACTGGATTTCTTGGCCTATTGGTACAGCAAATTCTGTGTTCACTGAATTCCCTGTCACTTAGTGTCTATACACTTTACGTCCTTCCCCACCTCCAATCCCTCCCCCCTACTTAGATACACTTGACATAACTAGGACCAATCACACAATTTCATGTCACACTGTCAACAACATACAATACTTTGTTTCAACCAAGTATAATATATAGTACACATGCTTACTTCATCTTCAGCTTTTCCTAATTCTTTCTTCAACTCTTCAATCCTTGCCCTAAGTTTCTTGACTTCTGATTCATGTTGTTCTGCTCGTCGCTGTGCATGGCCTAACTCAGCCGATTTGTCTTGTAAGACTTTCCTGAGTTTAGAATAATTGTGTTTTAAATCTGAAAGTTCCTATGAAAGAACAAAGTAAGGTATTGATATAAGACATATTTGACATAGTTGCATAACAAATACAACATGAGGGTATAATATCAGTGTTACTCCTGTAAAATAAGTTGATTTGTTATTTGTGTCAAACTCAAAAGGCAGTCAGATGTTTAAAGCCTTATCATTTTCATTTCAGTTACCAGTCACATGTATTTGGGGGTTTGGCAATGTAATAGTATATTCTTGATACTACAGTTTTCCATTCTTGATAGCCAGAGCATATAAAGAGTATTTCTGCTGAGGCAAATGAAAAACATGTTGGTAACATCTTGCACAGTGTGTTTTCAGGAGGCCTGTGGTTTTAGAATAATATGTTTTTTTAAATAGGGGCATTACATAAAGACTACCTGAATCTATAATCTATATGTACATATGTGCATGGTTTCCTGAACTGGTTACCCTCCAATCCATGACTATCAAATATATGGGGATACTGAATAAATTTGACCTGATTTCAACCAGTTCATCACTTTACTATAACCTCATTAAAACACTGAGCTATCTATATATAATAATAAATTGACCACATTTTTCCTTCAGTTTTTAAGTTGGTGTATGAATGATTGCCAAAATAAAATTGAGGTTGTACTCACTGTACAGAAACACTACATTGTAATTTGTCTTTTCAAACCAGAGAATGCATGATACATCTACAGCAATGTCATGTTAACACAATTTTAATAGAATGTGAAATTATGAGAAGATTGCTGCCCCAAAATAGCAAACTAAAACAGTGACAGTTTATGCATTCTGTGGTAGACTGATGTCAAATAATTGTAAAATACAAGTATATGTACGTATCATCAAATCTTACCTTGTTTCTCTCGTAAAGTTCACCTTGTACAGCTTTGAAATCGGAATCAAGAGCTGCCGACGCCTGTCGATTTCTTTTCAGTAAGTTTTCCTCTAAATCTTCTACTTGAGCTCTCAATTTTTTGGCTTCTCTCTCCATGGCTAATTTTTCAGTTTCTAATCTTTCCCGTTTGCCCCATTCTGCTGCATTCTCAGCTTGTAGTCTCTCAAGCTGCAACAACAAAGATAATAGTTATTGTTAACAGACTTCAGGCATTATTTATTAAGTAAACATAACAATTTCTAGGAGAATACCCTATAGGTACAGATTATACAACAGAACAACAACAAAAATAAATACTTTCTGTCATATATATCGGCACATTAAAGATGGAACTGCTAGTTTTTATAATACCATATAGGTTTTACAATATGTTGAGATCATCACATATACAAAACCTTCTGTTTCACTTTCCATGCTAACTTTGACATGGTATAGGTCCTTGCATGTTTATGGGGGGTCAGCTTGAAGCTCCCTAGGTGCATATCAATTACATAGTTACACAATTTAGGTTACTCAAATCACATAATGGACACTTGGTATTGTTGCATTTGTTGCTTGAATAAACTACATTTAGCATATTTATAAGGGGGCTCGGAGTTGAGGGGGGGGGGGTGTTGACTGTGGCAGTTTGAAGCTCCCTAGGGGCATATTAATTACACATCACCGGTACACAATTTGCAAATGTAAGTTACTCAAATCAAGTGATGACACTTGTTATTGCTACATTTTCCATGTTTATGGGGGGGGGGGGGGGGGGGGGGTGTCAGTTTGAAGCTCCCTAGGTCAGTGCTAATTACATAGTCACATGACAATACTTCAACAGGTTACTCAGCTGAGACATAGAGTTTGGAGTTCTCTATATATAGAGTCTAGAACCTGGTATTCTAGATTTAACTGCCTGGAGTTCTAGCGCTGGACCACTAAGCTGGAACACAGAGTCTGCAATTTCTTGACTCAGATTAGTATGACACATTCTTTCAGCTGATACATGTACATGTAATTATACACAAAACAAAAAACAGACAAGTGCAAATTAGATTAGACAGATTAAAACAAGCAAAGTATTAAAAAGTCAGTAAATACCTCTTTTCTCATCTCTGCTAGTCGCCTATCCATATTACTACGTGTACTAGCTTCATCTTCAAGATCTGATGTTATTCGGCCCAACGTAACTTCATGCTCACTTTTTAACATTGATAACTGGTAATAAAATAAAATAAATGTTTTTAGTGTGGTTATCATTGTATTCATGACCATACCATAGCAGTTGCACAAAGTGATTATTAGTCTGTATGGGATGCCAAGACAGGGTACCCTCATGCACCGCTCAAACCCGTTCATCAAAGTGCTAGCTGATTGGCAGCGCATGAAACATCTTATCTTAGCGAGCACCCGGTAAGTGATTATGAAAATGCC
Organism: Glandiceps talaboti; assembly: GCF_964340395.1. NCBI lineage: Eukaryota > Metazoa > Hemichordata > Enteropneusta > Spengelidae > Glandiceps > Glandiceps talaboti. Next base: position 13,654,124 of record NC_135564.1, on the reverse strand, counting down.
TGTTCCAGAAATGTGACGTCCAGCATTTTTTTCCACTTACAAGCTTATTTTTTAGAGTGTGTTGTGGGTTGAGTCTGTTAGTGTCATAAACTCTTGCAATGTAATTAATAGATTCTTTGCAGATGAAAGAACGTGCAATAATGGTGAATGCAGAGATGTACTAACAAGGCAGAATGCATTATGGTAGCAGTTCGACTGATGTAAGTAATCAACAAGAACTCATACTGTAGAGTAGTACAAAGACTACAAGTGCAGAGACAGAAATATACAAAGACTGAAGCATTAGAAGGAACACCTGTACAGTAAAATGAAGTGGTATGAGGAATACTGACAAAGACACTCAAACATTAGACTAATTTCATGGGAACAATACAGATATTAAAATGTTAACCGACACTAGTAAGGGCAAAAAACACTGAAATGTTTAATTTTGGTAGCCTAGGATCAGTATATAAAATATTTATAAATACAGGTACACAGCTTGAAGTATTGGAACACATGTATAGAAACGTAAGTGTTAGCAAGAACACAGCTATAGATGAATTTTGAGTGAATGAACACTACAAAGTGTTACTCATTGACACAAGTACAAACACTGAAGTGTTCGTTCGATAGGATCACTGGTACAGTAACTGTGTGTGTTTGGTACAGGCTGTATGTAAGCAGGTACATATGTAAAGTCTACTTGAGTTCCCAAGTCATTTTACCAGAGTTCCCAACCAAATTATGATACAATGTATTGGAAATTATGCCAGTGTTAGCATACATTTTGTATTTCCTATTTCTGTTACTGGGGTTTCCAAACCCGAGCAAAAAACACTTTAACTGATATGTTTATGAATAACACTGGTACAAAGAATGAAACTTATACAAAGAAAGTCTGATACAGACACAGAAGTGTTACAAGGGAACAATACTAACATAAACACTGGACAGTTTACAGGAAACACTGGTACACAGATTGAAGTTTTACAGCCAAACACTGGCACAGAAATCAAAGTGTTTACTTGGGGGCCACTGGTATAGACGCTGAAGTATTTACAAGGGGACGCTGATATAGAGACTGAAGAGGTAGGAGGGATCTAGGAACATTAATCCAAACAACACTGAAGTATCTGGAGGATGCACAATGGTTGAAATATTCAAACATGACGTCTTACCTCCTTTAGTGTCTCTTGTTTTGATTTTTTCAATTCTTCATGTTTATTTTTCATACTTGTCACTTCACTTTGTAGTTTCTCCATTTCTTTGTGTAAGACATCTTTAGAACTGTACAAAAAGAAATTGGTTATTTATTGAAATCAAAAGGTACAAACCATAAGTCTATTCTCCCTTTAGATCAGATATCAACACAAATCCACAAACTCAAGTCTATTGACCACCAAGAATATAATGTTAACAAATAACAGGGCACACACTAACAGAAGTTTGCTCCATCAGTATCAAATTTTCTTTGAGGATTGGAAGGCAAGCATGATGATTTTTGGATGCACAAATGATTATTCAACTTTTGTACTTGTTTTTCAGATTTATTTTGCATACTGTTATACATAGGGAGTAAAATTGAAGACGGGGAAAAACATATCACCAGGAAAGGATGTTGGTAAATATGTTACAGAGGTCTTGAGTTTTTCGATACAAGGTACTCTTCTATTTTACCATAAATACAGGTACTGCAGTAGCTTTATATTTCAAAATTTCCAAGGTGAATTATTATGAATGAAATCTGAAAAAATATCAATTTGAGTCACTTTAACAGTTAAATTTGAATGTGGTCAGTAAAACTAACGCAATCAAGTATTTTTTCCTAAATGAAAATTTTGAGGTCACCTCAGTGACCTCTGAATGTGTACCTTTTTACCCTACAATTTAGTACAAAGTTCATTGACCTTTGACAATGTCTCAAAATATAGCAGACTACTGTAATACTATAATACTGTAATAGTTAACTTACTCTCTCTCTGCCTGTATTGTTTTTGTGGCTTCTTCTAGTTTCATTTCCAGCATCTGCATTTTTTGCACAGCTAGTTCGGCTTCTGGAGATGGAAGCTGTTTAGCATGTTTCCTTCTCCTTTCCGTACCGGTGATTGAAGAGTTGTCAATGATATCATCTAGGAAGAGTCTATCGTTAGATGCTCCTTGCATGTTTTCATGTTCCATCATTGTATCAACATCTCTTTCTGGAATCAACTTATTACTACTAGTTTCACTGCTAACGCTACTGGCTTGTTCTTTTTCTAAACTTTGTTGAAGTTTGTGAATCTCTTTACAAAGTTTTTCATTTTCTCGGATTAATTCCTCTTTTTCTCGTTTTAAAGCCGAAGACTCCTTGATTTGGTTTTCTAGCTTTGATCGCACTTGTCGACACTCTTCTCGTGATTTGTTCCGTTCGGCGCGTACTTTCCCCCATTTTTCTCGCCAGTTAGCAGTGCAATCTGACCACCATCTCATCGTTTTCTCCATCTGTGCAGCCCTGGCCCGGGCTTCTTCTAATTCCCGTATTCTCAGTTCCTCTTTTGCTTCAAAATCATTCTCTAAACACGCTTGTGGAGATGGTGATACGTCGCCAGGAACTTTTTCCGGTGTAGGACTTTGGTAGGATTTGGAAGTGGCCCCTACGTGAGTCACATCACCAAACTTTGGTATGTTGCCTTGCTTCATACTCATCTTGTATGTTTAGCTGTAGATCCACTTCACACTGTTCAAATATAAGCCCAGACAAATAAACACAGTTACTGAAAAATAACAAGAAACACTAACCAGTGTTTTAAATTCTTGCTTAGATAACCATGCCATACATCATTCAAGTACTTGGACCAATTACAAGTAATTACAATTGTAAGTGAATACACCTAAACTGTAATGTTTACCAGTATTGGAATAACTATCTACATAAGGATTCCTTTGGATCATCTCTCATTTTGGAAATTTGTTTCAACTTTTCTACAGCTTTGGCAGATAACTGAAATCACAATCACATTTTAATCCCTAGTTCAACATCAGACTAGCCCAGAGACTTGTCTTGATTTCACTATCTCCAGAAGCTCTCAACACCAAGAGCTTCTTGAGATACTAAGTAACACCAAGACAAGTCTCTGGGCTAACATTGGACTTGTATTCATCTTCACATTACCATGATGTAGCATACATACATGTACATGTATACTATAATATTGGCTGCGACTATAGTTCTGTGTATGTGTATTGTGTGTGCATGTGTGCGTATGTGTGTGTGTGTGTATTGTGCATCTGTGTGTGCATGCGTGCGTGCACGCATGTGTGTGTGTGTGTGTGTGTGTGTGTGTGTGTGTGTGTGTGTGTGTGTGTGTATGTGTGCATGCGTGCATATGTGTGTGTGTGTGCATGCATGTGTGTAAGCATGTTTATAAATACCTACATTTGAAATACATTTTAGGAAAATACCAATCTGATTAAAATCTGATGTAGGTATATGCATATGGAGAGATTCCTTTATTTACATCTCCAACCCTTTCCTATATTGTCGTTAGTTTTTTATTTTGTTGTTCAAAGAGTGATGATTACTTTCTTCCTGAAGGCACTCATTCTCAGAACAAAATATCAAAAAAAAACCCGACAATAAATGAAGGCAATAGAAGTAAATATGGAATTGAGACGTATTCCAACACCAGATTTTAACCAGATTGGCAGAAATGAAAGCTGATTCGCACTAAGGGTCAAGCCAGCATATTGAAAATTCCAGACACCAACTTCCTGTATATCTATTTTCATACTAAGCAGTACAAATATATACCATGGTGTTTGCTGAATGTCTGCCTTTGCATTTACTACTTTTCTGTAACTATTATATGAAGGACACTTTGTGGCCAACAGAACACCTAGCAACATAACTATGGCACATAGAATGAACTGAAGTCAGATTATTGTGTGGGTAGCAAATTCAGTGTAATATCAACCTACTGGCTTTCTACAAGACTATGCATACATGATGCTATGGGTATCACAATGACAAGATTTATAGACCTAAATTGTTCATTGTGATACCACAGTAGCCCCTAGTTGTGGCATTATTCTTTTATATGGTGATTAATGTGCTACTTGCTACCCTCTGTAACCTGATAGTCATCATATTTTCAACACACACTTTGATCTCACTGTTTGCTGAAAGTTGACCGAAAAGTTGACTGAATGGTTACTGTGTAATGAGAAGGGAATGGAACAGAATTAGCCCACGAACAAACGGACTCGCTCCTCATAAATTGCCATGGTTACCTTCAATCATTGAAAGGTATAACATCATTTTAGAATGATTGACTACTTCACATCTATGGCTGGTATAGTATAGGTTACAGATTTGATTGTTTTGCAGTATGTTTAACAAATTGAAGATATACAGTAATTTTAAATAAATATTCAATTTCATCTCTATTATCAGGGAAATACATTTGCGTGATTACAAATTGTATTTTGTATTTTATAATGTTTACACACACGTTTGATTTTTATGATTTTGGATTACTAATGAACACATGTATCTATCACAGTATCAGTGAACGAAAGGGTTTAAATAAATGTAAGACCATTCTTTTTTTTCATGATCAAATTTCTCTACAGCTCTCACTGACGACTGTTTTCCACACCAAAATTTCAATCCTAGTCTGACACTGTCCTTTCACTCGACAGATGAAAATTCCAACCATGTGCAGAGAATCATGATTCCAGTGAGGTTAGGTTTTCTTTAAAATAGAAGCCATTTTTAAAAAAGTAGCTACTTTCACATCAGGGTTTCCTTCAAAATAGCGGAATCAAATCTGGTTCTATTATACTAAAACTTAGTAAAATAAGTAGGCAAATTTGTTAAAATGACAGTGGAACTAAGCTTGATTACACTTAAACGTACCATCATTATTGCAAATACTGCTTATGGGAATTAACATCTGTGGTGACTCATAGCATCTAGTCTATCATATACTTCAACACATTTGCACTTTAAGTGGTACATTTTATACAAGTAATAATATCGTCACACTTACAAGCCAAGTACATGTAGCTGTAACTGAGTACAATGTACATAATGATATTCTACCGACTACATAGAGTCCAAGTAATAAAGATGCCATTATACTTAAAATAAGCCCAAATAGCTGTGGATCATTGTACAATTGTACATTTTATACATCTCATAATATCATCACACTTTAACAGCCCCAGTACATGTAGCTGTAACTGAGTACATGTACATATTAGATACAGCTACATATACGAGTAGTTCAAGTAATAATGATGGCATCATACTAAATACAGCCAAAGTAGCTGTGGACTGTACAATTGTACCTTTTCTACATGTTATAATATCATCAGATGTACAGCCCCAGTACATGTAGCTGTAAGTAATACAACAAAGGACAGCTACATGTAAAATGTAGTCCAAGTAACAATGATGTCATCATACTTAACTAGAACCTATTAAAATAACTGTGGACTGTACAATTGTACATTTTCTACAACTGTATGCCATCACAAGTAATAATGATGTCATCACAGCCCAAGTAGTTGTAACTACTCAATACATATTCTCCAATTACACATACATGTACATTGAAGTACAAGTGATGACGAGGATAACTGCATCATCATCATCCATCATTTTGAAAGCCTTTGTATATTTTTCTGATGGCATGTACATCTTGTACAGTTGCTGTAAAGAGGTTTGAGGTTTTGCTACAATGTCGTACATCAAATCAGCCAAGTACATTTTAGCTGTAACCATGGATGTATTTTAGCAAACATCTGCTTGAACTATACAATTCAACCAAAATGAGTACTACAAGTGAACGTAGTTTAATTCCTGTAAAAAAAAAATCTACTATCGCAAATTTGACAGCATTACAAATTCACAATAAAACAAGAACAGCCTGTTACTACTTCTGTATGAGCATGGGCTCAATATATTATTATATATGCCATAGTCTAGGGCACAGCGACCTAACATTGTATCTAGACGACCAAAGTGGTAGGGGAGAAGAGTCCAATACATCCATGGTTTAAAACCAATGAAAATTATAGAAAATCATAACTGAAACAGCTCACTTGGCTAAATCTGGCTACCAACTGCAAGCATACATGTTTAGTATATTTGAGCCGTGATACGCAATATTTGTCATCTGTACTACTAAATTAGTAAATACTACATTGTACATGTTTAATACAATTGGACTTCAGACTTTCATGAAGATAGTCTCCATGCTATTTTCCCTGGGAAAAAGAATATCTGTTATAAGCCTTTAGGCTGTGCACTGACCTTGACCATAGGGAAAATTAAATCATACAATAGTAAAATTGATTCTATGCTAACAGAAGTGAAAATGTGACAAAAGTTTCACCTAACCACATGACATTACTCAGTAAATGGTTCACTTTTTTTAGTTTACAATCAGCTCAAGACCACCAGAGCAAAAAGTAAGACATCCAATTAAGGTGAAGTATGTGACGTACCATCAACTTGTCTACTTAGTGTGACTGGACCATCAGAGACAGTAGAAGTACTCTGTCTATGATCAAACAAAGAAAAATGGTAACCATTGTACATTACAAAGAGATGATTCACTCTCCAATTAGTTTCATTACATTTCCTGTCATGCAGGCTTTTCCCCTCTAGAAATCGTTCTTTTAAGACATTTTTGACACGGTCAAATGCCAGTAGTCGCTTTGGGGCTTGGCATCAGACATTTTCAGCTTCTAAATACTGTAATACGAAATTATATTTTAGGCATGACTAGAGGTGGCTTGTCGGTCACTGAATTGTAAACCTTGCTGGTACATATAGTGTATATAATATATACAATATTTTCTGATTATTTTCGTATCGCTAATTTTATAAACATAGGCTGGTAAACTTCATGGTATCGGATAATAAAATAATTATTTCATATATATGCTGGTAATACTGTCGCTGTATAAATGCACAGTTGCACCACTGTGCACATGTGTCACTGTCATCACCAGCGCTCAGTAATACATCATCCTGTCACCTCCAGTGCAATCTCCTATCGTTTGACAACAAAACAAAAAGTTGGCACAGTCCTGTCCTACTTACAAATGCGCACTGACCGCCTAGTGTTTTAGGATGCGATCAAATCTTCGCTACGTTAAAGTGCACAATTAGCAAGCAAATATTCACTCAATACAGCAAAAATCAAAATCGTAACCGTGTTATACTTTACCGTTAGAGTGTAGGTACGTACTCCGTAGTGTGGGTTTTATCACACAATGTCCAACGGTTCACTGACGATCATGTCAGTGTAACATGGCGAACGATTAATTCTCACTATAAACTTATCAGACAATAAATAAATTGGTAATTTGTCCTTACCTTGATAAAAAGAGATAAAACTGACCCTAAACTGACACAGATAGTTCCATTGTTCGATATGTGATTGAGATAATCCACTGTCAACAACTCATTCACAACGCACGATCGACCCAACCCGTGCACAATATGGCTACCAGTCTAGACGCGATGCACTGTGGGTAATTAACCCGCATCAATCTTCAACATGTTCATTCAAGTTTTATACACCTACAGTTAAAACTTTTAAATTGAGTTTTTGTTTTTTTTACAAATGAAAGGGTACTACATGTATATTTAAATAAGCCTGTATGTAAGTATGCATGCATGCATGCAAACTAAATCTATTGTTCTTCAATGTGGTAGATTACACAAGTGGGTGATAGCAGTTCCTCTGTTGAGTGAGATTCTAATCACCCTGTGCCCAACATAGTGTAAACATTGGAAGTCCCATAACAGCACTGTAAGTTCACGGAACTCTAAATAAACTAGTTTTCAGAGATGTCTCTCTACTGCGACTATAATTAAAACCAACATCCATTCAGTAGCTTATCACTGTTGTATCAACATGTTGCGACAGTAGTTTAGTTTATGTATCTCTTAGAAAACCTGAAGGCTCAACAGAATGTATCTTGAACAAGTGTTAATATGTATTTAACATACAAATAACATGTCATTTGGTATATACTTAACACATCATAAATGGGATCAACTTTACACCTTCTACCACAGACAAGTAACTTGTCTGTGCTTCTACACACCAACTACCTAGCCTTTAATAGTGTTTACAATGCTGATCTGTAACTCCAATATCTGTTGTCTTCTCAGCTATCAGAGTCACAGATCAGCACTGTATTAAAACAGATCACTAACTTGCCATGCAACGACTTTCAACATACAAAACACAGATACTTTGAAATTATTTATTTCAAATAAATCTCTCTTTACATGTCAAAATGATGAGAAAAGTCAGAGACTGTAATGGAAACATACTCCCAGGCTTCACTCAATTCCTATACCTCAGAATTCTTTTTGTAAAAAAAATGACTGCCAAATCGTCACTTTTTTAGAAACTCTCACTCTGTCTTTTATAGACAATATGTTAATTCATGATTTTGATTTCAAAAATTATTTTTGGTTTTAACAATCCATATCATTTGAGACTATCATGATTGTTGACATTCAGGTAAAGATACGAAAGTATTCAAACATATAAATTATCATGTCCTTGAAGATTAAAGTGGCATTACTATGTTCAGACTACAACTGTGAGTTTCACTCTTAGTCAATATAAAGTAGTAAAAGGATTTGGGACTCCATTCACACTGAATTTTTGTACCTGACACTGATCACATACTAAAGTCATCCAATATTAGTATAGCTTTCATTTGTTCCAATCATTTAGCAGCAACCCTGAACTTTAACCCTGGAACCCTCCTTATCTAGGAAACTAACTATACTTATGTAATCAAATGAAATTTTGTGTCAGACACAAATGCTAAGTTGATTCTAAACCCCTCGTTGTACCTGACCTAAATTTAACCCGACCCTGAGTCGACATTAACTGTTCATATTTGTTTGTTTTTTCTGTTAGGTAAGACTAGAGTTGACTAAGAGTCAATTCAACTCGCTAAGTTAGAACCCCCTAACTTAATGTTAACCAGTGTACACAGTAATACTTATCTAGGTGTAAATTAGCATTGATAAGATGGTTGAGTATGCACAAAGACGCTTGATATTCAAGACTGACATGTTTTTTTTTTAATTTGGTAACTACAATATTACATCATAACACAAAGTTTAAACAATAGCATATTAATTGAGTGTATTCTTATTTGGTTGTTACAACTTAACAACTGTTTCTATTGCTATGACAACATGAATACATTAGCATACCATTGGACACACAGACTTTTAACATTGCTATGACAACATGAATACATTATCATATCGTTGGAAGCACAGTAATCTTTTTAGTCAGAGTCTGTTTTGGAAAGACGTATGATGTCATGATACTATTTAATTCCTCCAGTGCTAGCTGTGCATGTAGCTTGGTGATTTCGTCTCTGTCAAACTGTAAGACATACTTCAACACACTGTAAATCTCTTTCAACACATTCTGTAACACCTGCAATAAAATACAGAAATGTAAGGAGACTGGGCAATATGCCATGTTCTAGTTATCAGAAAGACAAAAGATTGTGTAGTTTGGCCACTAGGGGTGCTCTTCAGAAATGGTGGCTATTGGACAATGGTGAGGGCCATGATAGTTGAATACTGTACCCTCCTTTGAAAGAGTCACCAAATTTACATGTTTCATGCAAAGCATCCTGGTCATTCTACATCATGGCAACTCATGTCTATGTCACTGGTTTGGCAGTGCAGTGCACGAAATATGAGTCAAAACATTCCAAATTTATGTAATTTTTCCTGATTTTTCATAAATTCATAAATTATGCTTGAGGAGGTATAATTATATTATTCCTCAATATTTTTACTTCATTCAGTCAGAAAATACTCGAAACCTAAGTGTTTTTTGTCACTACTTGTCTAGCAACGCGTGACAAGCCTCCCCCTCCCCCTTAGGTCACTCATATTTTCCTGAGCTGAATGAAGAAAAATATTGGGTCAAACTATTTGCTATTAACTATCATACCTGTATGCTATCTTGTTGTAACCCAGTCAGTAGTTGTCTGATGACGTGTACGGCAGCTCTGCGTACTTCACTCTCACTGTCGGTTTTAACGATATCACGTACACATACAACCACCTGTACACAATATAAAAGTAGTTGATATCAGTAGTGCATTATTTGTAGTATACAGATTCACCTGACACGGACTAGTTTTTTTTTCAGAGTGAATACAAAATGAGTCTGTTTTATTTTCAATGCTTTATTTTTAAAAATGGCGCCAATGGCATTGAAGCACAACTACATGTACATATTTTGTGCACAGAGATGGAGGATTTGGTAAATGAGACATCATTTAACATCGATGGGTTGGTATGTACTTGTCACTATTTCCATCTTTGCAGAAGGCAGAGTTGTTTAATTGTTGCTATGGGTGTGGCCATGGTTGCTATAATTATTAGTATTCATTCCTGAGTGCCCACCACCTGAACTACATCAGTGTTGCTAAATTTGTAACATATTTTTGTCATTTGGCCGTTCTCTAGGTATGGTCTTTGCTGCAAGGCATCTTTGTATTATTTTTCAAAAACTTTGTGTATGGTTGTGCTAAATATGTAAACATATTGAATAATAGTGACAAGTACAGAATAAACTCACTCACCTCTTGAATGACAGGTATTATGGCAGCTTTGATGACATGACACACCTGAGCCAAGTTAGATAAACTACTAGCTCTCATTATGGCATCAGTGTCCTTAGCTCCTAGTAGTAATGTATTTATAACAGGCTGAACATAGGCTGGTAACATATCACCTGTAATAGATATGAATTTACAGTATATATCATTATGATTTTTACTTTAGTCATCAGCCTGTGGTACAAATAATTGAAAAATAACTTTACCCTGAAAGGGACATGACATGACATGACATGAATTGACAAGACACAACATGACATAACATGACATGACATGACATGACATGAATTGACATGACACAACATGACATAACATGACACGACATGACATGACATGAATTGACATGACACAAAATGACATAACATGACATGATATGACATGACATGAATTGACATGACACAACATGACATAACATGACATGAATTGACATGACACAAAATGACATAACACAACATGACATGAATTGACATGACACAACATGACATAACATGACATGACACAACATGACATGACACAACATGACATGAATTGACATGGCATATGACATGACCTGACACAACACAACACAACACAACACAACACAACACGACAGGAAATGACATGACACAACACAACACAACATGACTTTAACTCACCCATTACTGTGCAGGCTCTGACCAGTGCCTCCCCAACCTTCATTCTCATTGCCACATCCTCACTTTCAGGTGGACCGGTCCTTGCAGTAAACAGTTGGCATAGCAACGGTAAAACAGTTTGCGGTGAAATGTCTGCTAATGCTACAATGCCTTGGATGGCTGATAAATACAGAAATGAATCATCACTCTCCAACTTTTCTTTCAGAATTGCAAACACTTTGTCTTTGTTTTCAAGTGTCTTCATATCTCTATTTTCCAATAGCTGAGTCAATCTCCTGACAGCATGTGCTTGTACTGGTATGGAAGGATCACACAACTCTTCACAAATAAACTCAAAGTCTACATATCCATCATGTGCTTTCCTGTCATCTCTTCCACTGGTATATGTCTTGGGTTTTTTCTCTGATGTTTTTCTGTCAGTCCTTTTCTCACTTTCTTTCTTTCTCTCTGGTTGCTTAGTTTTATTAGGTGGGTTCACTGGATTAGTATCCATGGTTACAGCACCATGAGTTGCTATAGCAATATGTAAATCAGAAGCCATTTGTTGAATGAATGGGTTAGGGCAACATTTTGAGAGTCTTAGTAATACTGGCACCATCTTTTGGAGTTGAACTTTCTCATCAGTTTCAAACTGAAAACAAAACGAATTTAAAAAAAAAAATCTGGAGTCAGAATATCATGTTAAGTATGCACTTGACATTAGGAACATGTCCATGGATGGAATCAAAACCAAGCAACCTTACACAACCATATTAACTCAATTTAGCCACTGATTTTCACCTTCTTACTCCCCAGCTAGACGACAATTTCAGGTTAAAATAATCACAAAAAGACTTGAATATAAACACATGCAATATTTTTTGTATGTATTAAACTGACAGTTAGAGTGAAAACCCCCCTTACAATGTATTTCAACATCACACTGAAATTTAGCCATTGGCAATCTACTACTGAAAGATGGTATCTAAAATTACGTAAATTTATGTAAATATGAGAGCGCCACCAATGGCCAGTGTGAAACATCACACTTCAACCATTGATTACATTTATACTCATATTCTAAACTCATACTCTACAACTACTACATACAGGAAGTGGTGTGTGCAGTAAAGAGCGCCACCAGTGGTCAGAATGTGAAACATCACACTTCTCGGCTTTCACTACTGGAGGGACAGCTCTGTGATACCTAAACAAACAAAGTTTGTTGTTTACTATACCTTAGTGGTAGGTTGATAGATGATAGCTAACATTCCCAGTGTCATGGTTAACGTGTCTACTACCAACATATCTAGGTTGTTTTCACTCTTCTCACAAATTTCACACATTCTGTCTAACGTTGTGTGAATGAACTGCAGTATGTAGTATGTCTGTTGTAGAATGGCCATTGGTTGTTGCTCACATAGAGTGGATATCAAGTATAACACATTGATAGCGTGGGCATAGTGTCGACTCATTTCATCCATAGTTTTCTCAATACCAAGCAATGTCTGACTTGCATTACCCTCACTAGATGCAGGCTTTGCACACACACCATCTTTACTCAGAACATCTGTCAGTTCCTACCAAGAGAAGAACACAATAAGGCAATTCAACATTTGACTTAGTTGATGGCATTTAACATGAATATCGTGACGTTTAATTTCCCATATCAGAAGTGTTATTTCGTGTTAAACGTCACAAGGAGTGATTGACATATGCATAGGTATACAATAACAAGACCTATTGAGCTTATTGATTCCCCAGAAACCATCTAAATGCCCACACTACCACTCTCGTCAGAACCTTCCAGTTATAGTCTATGTAGTGGACAAATTTTGGAAGTGAACACTATAAGGTACAGGCAGGTATACCTTCTACTAAAGCATACAAATTGCAGTAAGCATAAACAAACAAACAAACAAACAAACAAACAAACAAACAAACAAACAAACAAGTCTTTGTAGAGGACACAGTCCCTTAAATAAATTACTTCAATGTTACTGAATGTTGACATGATTTAAAAGAAATTTGTACACACCTGCCCACTAATAGATACAACAAAGTATCTGTGATATGAAGGAAATGGCTGGATTTTGATAAATGACCCTGAATATCAAAGTCAAGGTTAAAGGTCCATATCTTCAAAGAAAGTTTACACCTGATAATATTTGATTTTCTGGTTTGAACTTTCTACATCATTAAACTCACTAAAGCTTGGCTGACAACTGTTATTAACAATGTCTAGTAGATAGACTACACACAGGATAGACATTACCTTGAGTACATGTATAAAGAACTCTGCTATCACAGTGTCGTTATTGACAATTTCTAGTAGATGAACCACACACTGCATAGTGTGTTCTATCTTGATCTCACTGTCATCCAGCCTGTTGATATAAAATATGTAACATAGACGAGACTGATAAATAGCTATGTACCAGCTGTCTTTGATGTACATTGACAACACAATATGTACATGCACAAGCCAAATTGTATGCATTCAAACAGAAAACATGATACCCGCAGTACAGGTTGTTCAACATTATATCACACTTTTACATCACTGGATCTATTAAGGTGCTCAAAATACAAGTCGAAATGTTCTGAATCACCATTACCTTTCCCCTTTTTTTCTCTCGAAAGTAAACTTAAACAGGAAGTAACAAAATGCTCATGTCACAAGTATTTTCCAGCTGTATGAAGAAAAATACGGAGAATGATAATTATACCTATAACTGAACACAACAGGATATATCAACATATTGGGATGATTCAATGACTTACTGTGCAGCATCTGCTGTTACTATGACAACACCACCATCAGATCCACTGGTAAACTGGATGGTTGCCATGGGTTCAGAGAGTACTGTCCTGTCTTCATGTGGCAGTGCTAGGTATAACAACTGCTCCATACAGTCCGACTTTTCACAACTTTTGAAGTATAAACCTAGGATTTCTTCTAACGATGACCTGCAACCAACACACTTCTTTTAATATTCTACCTAGCAACAGGCCTTAAAGGGGAATGCCACTGCAGGAAATGGAGTCAATTTCATCAACTATGGATTCTGGAGAGTCATTTCATGATTTTAAATCACCCTAAAATTACTTGCAATTTTAAAAAAAACCATCAAGTTGATCTTGTGCCTTTATAGGGTATCTTTGCTGTGGTACATTGCATCATGGGAGTCAGCAGAAATAATATATTCAAGTCGCACAATGAATATTCATGAGGTGTTTTACACTGAAGGGTATAGGTACTCAGGACTCATCGATTGTTCGTTGTCACTGGTACACATGTAATAGAATATTACCTGAGATGAGATACTCCTTGTTTGGTGTAACAATACAGTTGAAAGACAAGTTTCAGGATAGGTTTGAGTGTACATCTCAGTGTAGTGATACCATCACCATTGTAAATATACAGTTGATAGATGTCCTGTATACATTGACTGAGTTCTTGTTCACCTACCACTGTACATGGAGTACTGCTTCCAGTATCTGAACGTGCTACAACAAAACACAAAAGACACAAAGTCGTAAAAAATTGTTGTTCTGGTAAAATTTTGCACACCAAAATAAATGCACTCACACTATGTTTTAGGCTTGTACACAAACTGGTGCTAAATGAGTCACTTTTTTAATTTGACATAGAGAATTATGCTAAATAGGCTATTGTTTAACGACTAATCATGACAGACTTTGCAATTATGCTAAAAAGACTATCATTTACAAATCAATCATGACAGACTTTGCAAATTATGCTAAATAAGCTGTTGTTTACTAACCAATTACACAGACTTTGCAAATTATGCTAAATAGGCTATCATTTCATAACCAATCATGACAGACTTTGCACAGCAGCATGTCATAATTGGCTATATTCTAAACAATGTCATTGGACGTTTGGACCAACAACTGTCGATGATAACCACTGATAACACATCTGTAATTAAACACAACAATTTTTATATAAATGTATTATTTGATTTTGATTTTTCTTGCCATTGTCTTTATGTATCTATGATTACAGACACATCCAAACTAATAAACTTCAAGTTTGGATTGGGATTAACATTTTGGCGTGAAAAATAGTTATCAGGCAGAAATATAGAAAAACTTGGTCTTCAACAAAGGAATTATCCTATGTAATTCTATGGTTCACTGATAAGATAACACTAATATGAGAACCTGGGATTGAAACCTTGGCCTTTAAACTTACTCTGAAAACACCTTGATAATGGTTCTTGTAGTGGGTGTATAAGATACTGTTGTGTTAACTCAGCATGCTTTGTATACATAGTAGTTATACATGCTGCTCCTATACGATTCATTGATGATTTCATCAAGTCATCAGAATCATGAAACAACTCCAGTACCTATAATACAGACATACAGAGACAAATTTATCTAAAATACATAAAAATGGAGAGAAATAAAGGCAGACTTGTTTCATTTTAGAGTGTAACAATAATATACCTGTAAGCTCTTTTGTTGTAAAATGTTATAAAAATAGCTGTATTGTCATACAGTTCTTGGTACCTGAATTGAATATTACTGCCTAGGCACATCATAAAAATAACAAACACTCAATTTCTTTGTTGACACCATAACTTCCGCTCCACATACTTCACATGTATTACTATAGGTGCATGTGAGAACAAGTCAACCTTCTTGTTCTATTTTGACCTTCTAGCAAGAGGTAAAATGCTATTGAATGTACTGAGAATTCAAAAAATATTGACCTGTTTTTGTCACATAAATGTAATATTGACCTGTTTTGTCATAGAGTGTAATAAAGATTGAACAGTTTTGTCATAGAGTGTAATAAAGATTGGACAGTTTTGTCATAGAGTGTAATAAAGATTGAACAGTTTTGTCTGTGTAATAAATACTGATCTTTTTTGTCATAGAGATAAAGACTGCTGTTTTGTCATAGAGAATGAGAAAGTCACTTGTTTTGTCATACAGTGTGATACAGATTGAACTGTTTTGTCATAGAGTGTAATAAATACTGACCTGTTTTGTCATAGAGTGTGATAACACTTACCTGTTTTGCAATATGTTTGTAATATTCTTCCACAGAGTTCATTTTCTTTGGACATGTGGCAATGAGACGGCCAATAACTTCACACTTCTGCCAGTCTGTGACATTTGTTGTGCCTATGTTGGGTGAAATAAAAGTTAAAACATACAGATATTGTGTACTTATTGGAACAGTGTATATATCTGGAATACATCTCACGCTGTACTTGGTGGGTATATTTGTAGAATACATTTGATATCGTGCATGGAGAAGTTTTTCCTCAAGGTTTCTTTGTAATCAAATAGCTAGCTAGCGCGCAATGCAAACTTCTCATATTTAGATACATATACAAAAGGACTGTGTGGAATTATATATACAAATTATATACTGATAGCTGCAGTAATTACATAACCTATGGATGACCAGAATGAGAGCTCTCCTGCAAGGGTCTGGGTAATGAAGACTACATTCTTTGTGTGACAGATTGTTTACAACTGTGATAGGGGTATGCCATTTATGCCACAAACCCTGGGTGCCTCATTTTTTACCTATTTCAACCAAGATACTACACACATAAAAATTTGCAGGGAGATTACAGGACATACCTGTTAACAGTGTGTGTTAAACAAGTGCTGTTACATGGTCTGTAAATTTGGTAAGATTTCATAACTGTATTCACAGACATGTAACAGGCCTGCTGACACAGGTATACATGTACTAGTGTGTAATTTCTGACTGTATACACTGCTGTGGTCACATGACTGAAACAGGGATAAATGTGTATCCAGAGATGTGTATACAAGTGCTGTTACATGCTGTCAAATGTAGAAAAGAAGACCATGTGACCATGTATACATTGTACACATCAATGTATCAATATACAGTAATGTAGCCACATCTCTGTTGACAGGCATGTGGCTACAGCTCTGTTACAACCTCATGTGCCATCATTGTTGACACACACCGGGACCACAGGAATGTTACAGGGTCTGCAAAGGATCTGTTACAGAGGCAGAATGTTATTTGGTGTGATGATTCTTGTTGAGTGATGAAATGTAGAAATGTTCACAAGATGTTTGTTGGGAGCTGGTCAACACTCTATTTCAGGTGGGGTTTTTAACTGTATAAACCCATGCTGAGTACAAACTTTTAGTTTCACAGCAGCTCATATTGTGTCTAATATTTAGGCCTGCTTAGAGTTTTAGGAATACATTTACTAACCTGACATTGTATGCAGAAAACCTTTAACTACAGCCTTCACACCATTGGCTTTGAGTAGTATATCAGACAACAAATCTCCACAAACTCTTTTCAGCCATCTTGGTGTTTTGTGAGCTGGTCCACCTTGTAAGACTAACAACTCTTGAACTATAGAGGGCAGATACACTCTATCCAGTAACTTATGTAATTCTTCCTGGCTGTACCTCAGTTCGTTCTCAGTCAGCAATCTAACAGATGACTGTTGAATTGTTTCATCTGACCTATTCACCATTTCTGTCATACTTGATGATGGAACAGTTATGTTTTTCTTCTTCGGTGCATGACATATTTGCAGTAGACTTGCAAATAAATCGTTTAAATGTTTGGTTAAAACTAGCGTCTTGATGTACTGGTTTTGACAACAACACAACAAAGTTTTGACACAGTGCAGCAGTTGATAATCACAATCAAATGCAAACTTGGTTCTATTTTCTATGAGTGACGCAAATTGAGATCTCCGAGTCAGCTGTATTCCTACCCCTGGTAGTAGATTGGGGTATATTCCAAGATAGACAACAAATTGTATAGTAGACTCCAAGGTTTTCTGATGGTTTACACTTAGTACGCTCCCTGCACTCTTGGCATCTTCTTTCATGTATTCTGATACTACAAACTTCAACATACTTGTACAATACTGTGTGTACTTCCATGTTACCTCTTTACAACTCTCCAGTTCTTTCCATTCATAGTTCACTTGTAATTCACGGAAGAGTTCACTAAATTGGTGTTGTAGCTTGGCGTCTATTCCTGCAATTTTGGACTTCAGTTGATTTGGTAGTCCGGGTCCTTCATGGCTGCCTAGTAATAGTAGAATGAATATGATTATTTGTTACTATGGTAACTTTTACATGTTGTAAATCGATGTATAGAGGTGATATGATTTATTGGCAAAACAAAAAAAAAATCATGAAATGCGGATCCATCAAAGCAAGTTATAACAAACATAACAATGTAATCCATAGAAAAATATGAATAACAAAATTACTAAAAAATGTAACAGTATACCACAGTCCCTCTGTCACCGGGTGATAGAGGGACTGTGAGTATACCAAGTCAAGAGTTGCTTGGAAATGGCCAATGTGCCCTCTAAGCAAATTTGATGCACCACTGACACATACAATTTCTAGTGATGCACCAATATTTGGTGTTCCCCTATCTCTTACTATGTGGTGACTCACAAGAAATCCCAGTTTTTATCATACCGACAAAATTTGGATATCATTAGAGGGCACAGTACTGTTACCATTCAAAAGTAACGGTAAACATTTAAAATACGAATTTTACACATATCTTCATATGAGCTACACTATAACATAAGAGACGTCTCGTTGTTCAGCCATATCAAGGCTTGTAAATGTTGCATGGCTTATTTGTTTCGCAGTGAACACTGCATGCTGTGTGTGCCCATCCGAATGTGTACACTTTTATCTCAGTATTATCATCACCTAGCCTGGCAAGGGGTGAGACAGTGTGTACTTTATCTTAATCTAGTCTAGCAAGGGTGAGATGGACTAATCCTGCTATCCTGTGAACTTGTCGGGCATAAGTACAATAGACACCGGTGGAAAGATAAACAACAAGGCGGAGCCGCGCTGTTTATCTTTCCACCGGTGTCTATTGTAATTGTATACATGAACATATGGGCTAACTTTAATCAGTCCTATGTTGTCTGTTCTCACAAGAGTGTTGAACAAATGACATAGGAAATCCTCTGTATAATCAAAATGTTTTACGTAGTGAATCAAAGTTTACCTTCTGTGGTTACTGGTGATATTAGGCAAGTCATAACAGACAACGCGTTAGCCAGCGTTGTATCAGTGGACGCTGCCATTTTGAAAATAATGTCGCCCTCTAGAGTTAAAAGACGTTTTTAAAGTACAATAAAAACTCTGGAAAGTATAAGACGCTGTTCAGGTAGTCCGGAAGTACGCGTATAGTGACTTCCGCTAATATAACCGTGGAAGAAATCAGTTGCGACAGGTCATAACAGATGTAGTTTTGATATAGGAGTGACATAACATCCATGGTTCAATCACAGATCATTGTAAAAAACAACTTCCTTCAATCACTGTGTACTCGACCGCTTCCGCCGAGCTGTTTTATTTCTGTGTGCAACGTGGAACTCAAACACCGGAGGTTGAAGTTGAACTTGCCGTCTGTATTGAATCGGTGATAAGTGTAGCGATATGCAGTATTAACATACTGTGATTGTTACTGCTAGTGATATCGTGATTTGTGAAGAAAGGTTAGTGTGTATACTGCTGTAACGTACGCAGTGTCGATGCACTACACGTTGGGACTGACATTGTGACAACGGTAGTTGATCAGGTCGTACGCGTCAGGCAACTTTGTGTGAGATCGAGCTACTGATTGCGGAATCTGTAAGGTCAAGGAATGATCACGATGAATGGAAATCTTGCAAGCAGCTTGCTGTGTCTCTACGCCACCGCACAGATCGCAATGTGTGTAGTGCTAACGGGTCAATTTAAATCCCACCCTATGCTATACTTCAGCCAGCAGGACGTACCGTCATTACGGGAGAAAGCTGTAACAACCCACAAACATCTTGCCGACATTCTCACCGACGCTGCAAAAACTATGTTGGCCAACCCGAAAAACTACCTACCACCGACAGACTATGACAAATTTTCAGCTCGTTGGAACGAAGTGTACGGTAACAACTTAGGGGCGGTAGCTTTTTACTGTGTTTTGTACCCATTCGACGGTGCCGCCCGTCAATTTGCTATACAGTTTATGGATAATTTGTGCCAGCTCCCTCAATGGCAGGTTGCCGCCTTACCCAACGATGAAGTTCCTGTGGCACACACATTTACAGGTTTTACCACAGCCTATGACTTTCTGTATGAACACTTAGACACAAAGAGACGACAAAAGTTCTTAGAGCGCATCGAAACTGAAACTAAAGAATTTGATAGGTATTCCAGATTTCGTTCATGGGGGAAATTTTACCTGCAGAATCATGTTGCTACCAATTACTTATCCCTCATTCATGGTTGTTTAGTTTTACAAGTTCACACGAAAAGTGCAGACATGTGGCTCACTCATGCAGTCAAAAACTTCGAGAGGACAATGTTTCTATTAAATCAGATTGTAGATGGCTCATTGGATGAAGGTGTTGCCTACGGGTCTTATACTTCTCGCTCTGTCACACAGTACGCCTTCTTAGCACTAAGACATTGGAAGATAGACCATACACAAGATTTCTGGTTTAAAGAACATTTCAACTTTTATTTTTACACAATGTGGCCAGGTTTTCAGAAAAATGTTGCAATAGCAGATAGCAACTATAATTGGTTTTATGGTCCGGAAAGTCAACTTGTGTTCCTGGATACTTTTATAATGAGGAACGGTTATGGAAATTGGTTAGCTAGTGAAATAAGAAAGCATAGAGTAGCTGAAAGCAAACCCAATGAGAACAATCTAGCAGCATCTTCTTCTCAGAGATGGTGTACAATACATACTGAATTCCTATGGTATGATCCAAGCTTAGGACAGAAAGCACCTTTAGACGATCCAGTCAACACGCTGCATACGTTCACTGATTGGGGAGTAGCCACATACAGCAAATTTAGTCCGGATGAGAAGGAAGATACATTTGTAGCATTCAAATCTGGGAAGTTGCATGGGAGAGCCATCTTTGATGTTGTGAATGGCCCCAGGTATAAAACATGGGTGAGAGAATGGTTCAGTTTCAATCCAGGTCATGAACATCCCGATCAAAACATGTTCCTTTTTGCCCCGAATGGACAATCTTTTATCACAGATGCATTGTATGGTCAGAAACACACATTTCTAAATAACGTGTTGATGTTTGGACCTTCTGATTTAGGAGAATGTGTAAAACCATGGGTTGGACAACTTGGGGAATGCGACAAATGGCTGAAATGGAAGTTACCAGAATCAAAGAAGTATAGTGGTGAGCTGATAACATCAGAGACTACAGACAACATAGTTCACATCAGTGGTGAAGCGAAAGATGCCTATAACAGTGCGTTGAGACTGAAAAGTGTATATCGTAACATCATGCTATTAAACCCAGATTTGCTTTTCGTCATAGATCACATTGAGGTAGAAATGGACAACACACTGAAATATGTCAGTGCGTTTTTTCATAACACAGAAGTTCCTTTTGAAGATGACATTTTCAGTAACAAAATACAGGGTGCTAAAATATCAGTTGATGGAAAAGAGTACAAAATGGCATGGATGAAATCTGATGGTGCTAGTCCAGTAGCTAATCTGCAAATTAATCAGTATCCAAGCCAGTGGCAGAAAGTCGCAGCTAAATTTGTAAATGTCACTTTTGAGTTATCCAAATCACAAACCAGAATCATGTATGTGTTTGTTTCACCAAGAATTCGTCTTTTGGAAATGAAATTTGTGAAAACTTCCGAGCATTTAGTTGTCGCTCATCTCGTAACCAATCAGATTTCTTATACTATAAGTCTGATGACCACACATATGAGCCCAGTCATTCGCTATCAAAATCTTGGCTCTAGTCGATTTGCCAAGGTGGAGACTAGTGATGGCAAAGTGGTAGTGTTAGGCAAAGACAACAGCAAAGAAATGAAACAACAAGCAAATAATATTGCATCAGAAAATGCCGCTCTCGTAGTTTCTACAATCTCAATATCTGTTCTACTGCTAGGTAGCATGAAGTTCTACCGTTTGTTAAGAAGTCAGAAGTTGCGTGTTATTTTTGTCATTGTTTTGTTTATCGTAATTTCAATATTGTTGTACAGTGCCCTCAATGTCAGTTCTAGCATTCCACAGACACCGATCAATACAGAACAACTACCGAGGATTATCATAACATCGCTACCGGCCTCGGGTGCTGAAATCTTGAGTCAAATGTTCCAAAACAATCCTGACTTTTTGTACCTGACAGTTCCATCCAATGTGATGAGGACACCTGATGGTGAAATCGATGTGAATAGTTTTACAGATGTATGTACATCGCAAGCGACCAGTAAACATCCTAAAACGGCGGAATGGCTACAGTCTATCATACGCCAACCTAGAAACTTCATTAAGTACGATATCTATGATGAAATTATGGCTGAAAAGGAGCGTCAAATGGAACAAATGAAGCCGAGTAAGAAGAAGAAAAGGCATGTTGACGAGGATGATACCGTGTTAGCACCATTGGTCAGCGAAGATGTCAATTTCAAGGAATATACTGATGAAGCGGTGATCGAGCATAGTAGACAATACCCAGATGCATTACCCGTGCTTGAACTAAGCAGTGGAAGTTGGCCATTAGCATTACCATGGTTACATGACACTCTAAAGCAAGATAATTTACATAGTTTGCATGTAGTTTGTGATCCTAGAATGTGGATTAATAATTTGTTGATTGGTTCGCCGTCGATCTACGAGCAGCTAGGCATACAACGTTCTCTCTACTCTGCGCTGATTGGTACAAATGAACAAACAAGGTGTAAACCACAGAAAAGGTTTGCACAGCAGTTTGATTCACTGCGTAATATTCTAATTTCTACTAACATGAAACCACATCGTCTACTTGCCCAACTATGGCTCGCACATACAACAGTTGTCATGGAAACTCAGAAGTCGGCATCCACAAAAATGATGTTATGGGAAGACCTCATAAAGGATCCTGAATTCAATGTTCAAGAGATCTATCGATTTATAGGTAAGCACTTAAGTTTGGAAAGTTAAACATTATTCACCAACATTTTTTACCACAACTGAACTGATAAGGTTCAGTAGTGATATAGGCATCGTAGTGATATAGGCATAGTGTCTGTCTGTCTGTCTGTGCATGCAAGCATGCATGCGTGCGTGTGTGTGTGTGTGTGTGTGTGTAAACAACTTAAAGTAAAATAATCGCCAGACTAATTGCCATGATATTTGGTGGGTATATTACCTATGGTATCTAGTTAGGAAAAAAGTTCAAATCAAAATCACCAATGTGTGATATGGGTCAAAAATGTGATTTTTGGTCAAAAAACTAAACTCAAAAACTACAGGGCAAATCTGTCTGAAATTTGGTGGGAACATTCTTAGAGGTGTCTAGATTAAGAATTGTTCACAACATGATGATTCTGTCATCAATATGCAAATTAGGGCTAAAAATGTGTCTTTTTGGTCAAAAATCTTTAATTCCAAAACTACTGAGCAGATTGGGTTGCAATTTAATGGGGATACATCTGGGGTGTATAGATGAAAAAATATTAAGCACATAATGAGCTCATTAGTGATATGCAATTTAGGTGTAAAAAATGTGAATTTTGGACAAAAACTTATAATTATATCTCAAAAAGTATGTGGTGAAAGAGTCTGAAACTTGGTGAGATGTTTTTAGAAGTGTTATTCTATGGAATAGTCATAACATGTTGATACTACATTGTATATCTCAAAAAGTACTTGGTGAAAGAGTCTGAAACTTGGTGAGATGTTTCTAGAAGTGTTATTCTATGGAATAGTCATAACATGTTGATACTATGAGTTATAACTTATATGCAAATAGAGTCTAAAAAGTTTGTGTTTTGGTTAACAATTTTTCACTTGCAAAATTAAGGTTAAGCTTAAATTTCATGGGAATGTAGGGATCTGCTTGTGCAGAAATCTCAAGCACAAGGTGATCTCATTTAGTAATCTGCAAATTAGGTAAAAAGAAATGTATGCTTTTCCTCAAAAATCTTCAACTTTGAAATTACCCAGTAGACTGGGCTTAACTTTGTTGAGAATGTGTAGATTTGTCCCCATTAGCTGAGAACAGTACATTGTTAATTAGCTATTGTTTACTGTACTATTTCCTCTAGTGATAAAGTGTGTAATGTCACTAGCTGTAGCCAGTTTGGTTTATAACTTGATTATGGAATATCTCATCACTTATAAATTGAATGTAGCTGGCTTTAATTACAATAAGACAACCAAGAAAGTTAAACCATAGACCCTCCACCATAGAGAGGGTCTATGGTAAAATCTGGTATAGTTCCAAATTGATTTTAAAAAATAAAGAAGTACAAAACCTTGTAGACACATCACTTTAAAGTTTGATTAGGATGTTGCTATACTTGTCTTGATAATGTACACTTCCAACATAGGATGGCTGGATTATTATGATTCAAATTAGTTATGAAAAATTTATTTTGGTTACAACTTTAAATCTTCAAAAAATTTATATATCTATAATTGCCCTGAGCATGAAGTTGTGCGACAACGCAATATTTGTGCTATTTTATTTGTTCAGCCAAGGAAAATACAAGTGGCCTAAGGAGTCTTGTCACTACAAGTTAAACAATTAGTGACAAACCTTTATATATATATATGTATTCCCAGATACAAGTTATACATGTCAGTAAAGAGAGTATGTTAACATAAATAAATTGGAAAGGGATCAAAAAATAGTTGTCTGCCAACTAATCTAGTTCAACCCTGCCAATACATGTGATAATAACCAGAATACAAATATTATTTGGGCATTTTCACCATTCCTTTCTTTGGATTTCTTACATTTTCAAAACTTCTACAAATATAGAAAAGGAAGTATTTTCTAGATGAATGAAATAAAATATTGAGGTATAAATAATAATTTGATACAACCTCTACAAGTATTAAATTTAAAGTGGCCATATGGATGAGGATTGGGTATTTATTTGGGACTGCAAAAACACTAAATGTAATGTGTAAACGTTTGTCGGTGAATGTACAATAACAAACATTTTTACACATTTTATAAATTTTTTGCAATTTATGGAGTTGCAAACACAGACTTCTAATGTTTCCAAAAGATTTTTCAAGTAAGAAGAAATCCAAAATAAATAACCAATCCTCACCCATTATGGCCACTAACAAGGGCGATAAGTATGTAAAATCTACCTACTGGAGATTTGGAATGGTTGACTCCTAGTTTGAGCACTACAGAACCAATTATGTAGACACGCACATTGTCATGATGTAGACCAACCAAGGTATAAATTCCATATTGTTTGTTTGAATACATTCAACTTGGCATTCATTTGGTAGAGTAGCATTTATATATGTGTCACAACACGTTTGTACAATATGTGACAATGGAAAGTGTGTTGATGAGTATTTTATTAAAGTGTGCGCCTCAGAAATAAAAATCATGAACTTCATCTCTTAATTTGTTCAAAAAAACTCCAGCACATTTTCAGTGAAAATCACAGAGAGAAAAAAGCAAGGGTCCACCATGCAGTATTTTAGAAAAAGAAGTTGGAATAAAGTGGTCTAAAAATGTATCCATATTGTAGTTCAAAATGGCCGCCAAGTCAAACACTGTGTTTGTGTTGACTATATGGGAAATTATAGATTGACAACTTCTTTGACAACAAGATGGTGAAAAATCTAGTTTCTGATTCAAGCCTGTACCATTTTTTAAAAAATGTGTAGAAATAACACTTGTTTATTTGTATGTTGTCTTGTTGTTTAGATATGCCAGTACGTCCAGTTGTCACACATCAGATGTTGCAAGCCACACGCAGTGATGTCTACACTATCCCGTACCTTGGGGTCATAGGTCAAGACAGTCTGCATCAGTGGAAGACACAATTAACAATCGATCAAATCAGAGACATTGAAGAAATCTGCTCAGTCTTAATGACAGATCTTGGTTATACTAAATTTGACATGAGGAAATGAAGAAAAAAAGAAAACGACTTTCAACATGTAGTACATTGTAGTATTTGTGCCAGTTTAAGTTGCAGACATGTGTCTAGACTGTAAGATGCATCTTGTCATTCCACCCTTATTAGCTATCATGAATGGTGACCAGTGGCCAGGCTAGCCACAGGACTAGAAAATGCACCCCAAAGGGGCTGCACTAATACGTATAGTCAAATGGGGGAGTAGCCCCCCCCCCCTCCATTTCTATAGTCCCAAATTTTAATCCTTGCCTGAATTGACTATTCAGTTGTATTTCATGTTTCACTTCTACTGTGCTTGTCCTCTGTCTTGTATACATGTCAAGTATTACAGCTACTTTTCAAGTCCTCCTCTGATATTAGCAGGTATTTCTAAGCCTCTAATATCAGATCTGATATTAT
Organism: Glandiceps talaboti; assembly: GCF_964340395.1. NCBI lineage: Eukaryota > Metazoa > Hemichordata > Enteropneusta > Spengelidae > Glandiceps > Glandiceps talaboti. Next base: position 13,627,512 of record NC_135564.1, on the reverse strand, counting down.
TCCCTAATATTTCTCTTCATTCAACCAAGGAAAATATGAGTAACTTAAGGGGCATTGTAACTACAAGTCGCTAGACGAATCGTGACAAACCCTTAGATCATGAGTATTTTTCAGTTGAATGAAGAAAAACATTATAATCATAATATGTCCTCTAGTATAATTTATGAAAAATCAGGAAAATAATGATGGTTTTGATCGTGACTCATATTTCGAATACCACAGTACCAGTGATGTAGACATGAGTTGTCGTGATGTACATAGAACGGTTACGGTATATAATCCATATTTTCTGTTCGTAGAGAATAACTTATGTACATGTATGGTGTAATGTAGTTTGTTGATATATGTACATATATTACCATATATTAACCCTTTATCTAATCAATTAGTTGAAATCCTATTCCAATTTTTTTTGTGTGTTTGAGACAAATTGTCAGTGATTCAAACAGCGTCTTTCAAAAGCCTATTGTTTGGTGACACAAATGTATATTCATAAGTAGAAAAAAGCATACAAGTACGTTGGAATGACATTCAATGAGTCTTCTTGACATGTGAGCTGGATTTGAATGGTCGGTTGTTCTGATCAAAGCAAGCTTGAGGTCAAAACTATCAACTATTATATGAAAGGGGATGCAAAGAACATGACAAGCACAGTAGTTGTTAAATGCAGGTCAATGTTAAAGAGAGTTGATTAAGACAAAAAACATAAAAATGTTGTAAAAAATCATTCAAATAGAAACAGTGATTGATTTGATTTGGCAAAAAAATATTTGGAAAACCACAAACTAAACCGGATATACAATACGACAACTATCACATTTGCATGACAGACAAAACAGATACATCACTGAATACCTTTGTCGAGGATGACACAAACAAGTTTTAACAACTTAGTTCCACTGTGGTCCTCTCATAAAATCTCACACAAAGGATTAAAAGAACAATGAAAAACAATACATAACAAACACAATATACTGAGATCAAATGAAACGCTGTATGACTCAACATCAGATTTTTAAATACCTAGTTCAGGATTAGATTACAATCGAGAAAAACAAGCAGTTTTCTCATATAACATGGGTAGGTTAACAGCCCATTGTACAAGTGTGAAGCTACCATCATATTCATATTCATCTTCACTTTCAAAAGTTGACCTCTACGCTCAATGTGAATGTGATGATAGCTTCACACGTTCATCATCAGATTGAAATCTTCCAAATTTCATGTGATATGAGCCTAGAGTACATGAATATTTGTTCTCTTAGAAAAAAAACCTTTTGTGTAGCATAGCTATAGAAATGGAAGTTATCCCATGTAATCTGTATGGCTCCACTGATGAAATAATGTTAATGTGAGAAACATGAATGACAACCCAATTTAAGCCTTTAATTTATACAGATTTAATAAGGTCCGAAAGTAAAGAAAATCTACCATATCTTGGTTACTTGTCAATAATCAATGCAAGGAAGCTGTTTCCTGCAATATATTATACTTGTATGTCATATCCTGTGTGTTCTCCTGACAACATTTACATAACAAATCAGATGATTTGCATAACAATTGAATGCATTGTACCTAGAATCCTTTTATTTCCATATATCTGTAATACACAATATATTTGAACTCTATTTTTAAGAGGATGGAGGCTATTGTCCATTGTGCTTGTATACATGTACTATATTGCAGAGATAACACTACATATATACTGTCTATACATGTAGATTGTCTTGTAAAGTTTCACTGCCTGCACGACAAATAGTAACACTGCCTACTGGCCAGTTGTACACATAGCTAGCTGTGCACACATGGCTATTTGAGTTTGCCTAGCTCTCTAGCCATGGCTAGCTATGTGGTCTTGCCAAAGTTTGCACTCATGGCTGTTTGAATTTGTCTAGCTCTAACCATAACTAGCAGCTATGGGGTCTTGTGTCGCTGTGCACTCATGGCTATTTGAGTTTGCCCAGTTCTAATCATGGCTAGCTATGTGGTCTTGCCAAACTGTGCACACATGGCTGTTTGAATTTGCCTAGCTCTAACCATAACTAGCAACTATGGGGTCTTGTGTCGCTGTGCACTCATGGCTATTTGAGTTTGCCCAGTTCTAATCATGGCTAGCTATGTGGTCTTGTCTAGCTGTGTGTCCATAGCTGTTTTTTCCATTACATAACTGTGTGTCCTTACCTATCTGTATGTCCACGCGTACTTGTAGCCGTGTGTGTTATGGCTGTTTGCCTAATGCCTAACTCTGTAGTCTTGGCCTATTTATACTGTAAACCTAGATATTTTCACTACTAGAAAATTTGTGATTTTACAGTCTTCAGCTTCATCTCAAAGACTAAAGTTTTACTAATAACCAGACTATTACATTGTGTTCATGTACAAGAAGGCATATTAGTCACTACTTATTTTTACTAATAACCAGACTATTACATTGTGTTCATGTACAAGAAGGCATTTTAGTCACTACTTATTTTTTGTGTTCTTTGGTTTCCCGCCAAAAATTTCCAGGTTTGCAGTACGTGTCTAAATGTGATAATTGGTATCTATGACTACCGTAGCTATATATGAAATGATGATTTAAGCTTGTATCATCTCCATAGTATTCCATGATAAATAGCTAGTAGATAGATGTACGGTAAATATTTGTCGTCTGAAGTAAATTATTTTAAGACCTGGAATCCAATCATTAGGGGATTTTGCTCTCCTTTTCCCTAACCACACCGAAAGTAGGCATAAATTATTGAGTTTTTAATGCTTTCAGCTGTCATCAATAGTGTCACCACACAATTTAGAACCAACATGGAGGGTTGAGCAGTATGATGTTAACATAATTACCATATTCAGTCATCTTTGCTGGAAATTGCAATCTAATTTTAGGTGTGAATAAACAACAGTGATAGCAAAATGTTAGGCGTGGTTGGGGAACAGTGATAGCAAAATACCAGGCATGGTTGGGGAACAGTGATAGCAAAATACCAGGCATGGTTGGGGAAAAGCAAAAGCACACATCCCCACATGACTGGATTGTCAGCCATAAATAAAATCAATTTTTTAAATTCTTATTTTGTTATTTTATGGTTAATTGAAATCTAGAAAATATCCATAGTTTTGTGAATAATCAATGTTTTAATTTTGTGAGATTTATTAGATTGTATATTTATTTGTGTTCTCTTAAATTTCAGTGGATATCTGACAAGGGCTCAATATTAACAGTAGTCCTGTGTCCACAGACTACCAATTCTTGCCATGGGGCTACCATAATTTGCAACTGGTAGCCCACTCCGGCAACCACTTATGTGAGGATGAAGTTTATGGCTATAGAAGTATTTTAACAATACACATATTTCCAATAGAGGAACTCTGTTTTCTGTTTACAAATATGGGACTATTGGTCACCATCCTTGGGCTACGACTTTCTGAAAATTGGTAGCCCACTAGGACTACCAAAGAAAAAAGTTGATTTTTAGCCCTGTCTGATATGCATGTGCAAGTGAAGGGCTGTTTGTTTGTTGACAAACACAATATTTGGCAGCTTCTAACTAGTCTTGATGCTATGCTTTGGTTTGAAATTTCATCTCAGCTCCTCAGTTAGCTAGACGTGAGATGAGATTTGAAGCCACAGATAGCATCTAGACTAAGTTCCAACCTTGATGTTAAATCTGTTTAATTTGTAAGATGTTGGGGTTCATTTGGCGAAGAAAAAGGTTTTCCGTAAATCTGATAAATTTCTGCTCTGAAAGAAAGTTTTCTGTAAGCATCTCTAGGTTTTCTTAGTCTCAGACGCATACATATGTGAAAAATGACTTGCATTGTAATTTAAAAACTCAGTTTTTGTAGGGGGGGGGGGTTATGTCAAGACTTAATTTGGCATGTTTTAATTGGAAGTCTTAGCTGTGATTTTTTTGTTTGACCATATTACAGTAAAATGCAATCCGATTGAAATCTGATGTAGTGAAAGCAGCTAGATGTCTTTATTTACCTCTATGTCCATCGTTTTGTGACATTTGTTTTGTTACGGGTGGAGATCACGTGTTACAATTACTACGATCTTGAGTGGCGATGATTGTAATTGTAAGTTTTATCGTATAGGAACTAGATTAATCCTAAATGTATCTTGCAGATTTGAAATTACTGAAAAAATGATTATTAGTTTGACTTGACACACTCCCCCACCCCCCATAGTGTAATGTTATCGTGCATCTTAATTGTAGTCAAGACCATCAAAAGTTTCTGGGTTTTTATAACAGTGCTTCCTGTGTTATATTCGGTAACTTTTTAAAGTTTCATATTGTAGAATGTATTTTTGGGGGTATTATTTTCCAAAAAAAATGAGACATTGTATTTTCCGAAACATTTTTATTAATATGACGATTATATATATGCAACTTATTTCAATTTAGTTTTTAGTGTTGATTTTTAGACCAAGCAATTTATTATCAACTCGGCTCAAAAACTGTCCATGATGTTATTATTTGATTCCCTAAAATGAATAAAGCAGACAGTAAAAAAAACATATTTGGTTCACTTCTTGTTTTTCATATTAAAGTGATGACCTTTATAGACTCTAACCTCTTTATTACGAACTCTGATAGTGTGAACATTTGAGTGTGGCCACCTGTATAGACATCAACCTCTTTAATATGAACTCTGATAGTGTGAACATTTGAGTGTGGCCACCTGTATAGACATCAACCTCTTTAATATGAACTCTGATAGTGTGAACATTTGAGTGTGGCCACCTGTATAGATATCAACCTCTTTAATATGAACTCTGATAGTGTGAACATTTGAGTGTGGCCACCTGTGTAGACATCAACCTCTTTAATATGAACTCTGATAGTGTGAACATTTGAGTGTGGCCACCTGTGTAGACATCAACCTCTTTAATATGAACTCTGATAGTGTGAACATTTGAATGTGGCCACCTGTGTAGACATCAACCTCTTTAATATGAACTCTGATAGTGTGAACATTTGAGTGTGGCCACCTGTGTAGACATCAACCTCTTTAATATGAACTCTGATAGTGTGAACATTTGAGTGTGGCCACCTGTGTAGACATCAACCTCTTTAATATGAACTCTGATAGTGTGAACATTTGAATGTGGCCACCTGTGTAGACATCAACCTCTTTAATATGAACTCTGATAGTGTGAACATTTGAGTGTGGCCACCTGTGTAGACATCAACCTCTTTAATATGAACTCTGATAGTGTGAACATTTGAGTGTGGCCACCTGTATAGACATCAACCTCTTTAATATGAACTCTGATAGTGTGAACATTTGAGTGTGGCCACCTGTATAGACATCAGATTTGACCTCTTTAATATGAACTTTGATAGTGTGAACATTTGAATGTGGCCACCTGTATAGACATCAACCTCTTTAATATGAACTCTGTTAGTGTGAACATTTGAATGTGGCCACCTGCATAGATATCAGATATCAACCTCTTTAATATGAACTCTGATAGTGTGAACATCATTTAAATTTGACTTCCTGCAATACTTACTACTCAAAACCTGATAGTGAACTTTCTGCTTCACAAACATAAATAGTTTAACTACACGCTTACAAAAAAAATTTCATTTGTATACATCCTTTCTCAAAAGAAAAGTTTGCTTTCATATACTTTTACACATTCCCTGCAAAAAGAAAGTTGACAGGGTTTCATACATACAGTGCGTTCAGTTCTTGAGATTCACTACCATAGTGAATTTCATTTCAAAATAACTATGTATACATTATGATGTGTCAACATCTCCAGACTTTATTCACTTTGTACCTGCAGTAAAAGAGTAGAACTGCAGTAAAAGAGTACAAAAAACCTTGCATGTCCAACTGGTTTTACACCTCGTGTGGTGTCATTACTGAGAGACTCAAATAGCTTCACGTAATACTCAAATACAGTACTTGGCCAACAATGTTGAACCTGACAACAAAATCTCTGGGCTGTTGTGCCATTGAAACGTCTCTTTTCAGTTTCAAATGTCTAAATATTGCACTTTCCTGTATCAAGATGTCTGAATTGACTTGAAGTCAGCACTTAATAGTGTGACACTTATAGCATTGTGGAATAGAAAAATTTCTGGTTTTTGCTGTGAAAACTGAAAGAAACTTCGTTAAATTCTGAGTTGGTACAATGTTGTGCAAGATAAATATTTGTTCCAACTTCTACACATAAATAAAATGAGGTTAACACATCATCCTGTGTTGTGTGTAGCAATGTGAAATACAAAATTTCAGTTTTTATTGTGAAAATTGAAAGAAACTTTGTTAAATTCTGAGTGAGTATAATGTTCCATAATGATAAACATTTGTTCCAACATCCATACACAAGTAAAATGAGGTCAACATGTTATACTGTGTTGTTTGTAGCATTGTGAAATACAAAATTTCTGGCTTTGTAGTGAAAATTGAAAGAAAATTCATCAGATTCTTTATTAGTGACATTTTGTATATGTAAACTTCTGTTCCCAACACAAAGGTACTATTGACGCCTGAAAATGTCAATCTTCATGTTACTGTTGGTGTACATTAAAATCATGTCCTTTCGCTTGACAAAAATCTTACCAACAGTGCTACATTTTACCGTTTCATACCAACAATGCTACGTTTTATCATTTACCTCAACAAAAATCGTACCAACAATTTTATGACAATCACAAGTACAAATACCTCCCGAGTACCCACGCTGGCACACAGCATGGGGTTCTGTTATTATTAATATATGTTTACCTGAACAACAAATTTCCATAAAAAAATGACACTATGCAACACTATGTAGAATGAACGACTGTGTCCTCATTTGCATATCATTTGCATGCAGGTATGCAACAATGTTTTCAGTATTGCACTGTAGTGCAAATACCACTAGTATATTACAGCTGATTCGACAAATTTAAGAACGATAATGTTTACATAGATAGATTAGTAGTATTGGTTTCCAACTTTGTTTCAACATTTGCTTCACTTGTGGAAGTGTACAGTGAAGTACTTGAAGATTTTACGATCTTATCACAGTTGGATACTGATAAGTAGTCAATGGGTTTACCTGAATGAATAGACAACTTTATAGTGTACAAGGAATTGTCTGCTTTTCCTTGACTAAGTACTGCTGTCTTTTCAGAGATATTTGGTCATCAATTTTGTGTTTGAATGAGTCCATGTAAATAACTACAAATTATAACTATGAAAAAATGCACATGTTTAAAGTAGAATTACTTACTATTGTACGTAGAAGCAATATCATTCAAAAATACATGGGACTAGTATTTCCAGACAAGGCCACTACTTTATGTGTGCACCCTGGTGTTTACTGCTGATAGTATCTTTAAGTTTTAGTGTAACTTCAACAATGTCCATCAATGTTGTAGCAAATGTTGAGACAAAGTTGGAAACCAATATGATACTAGTAGTCTATCAACATCTATGTATACATTATCGTTCTTTATTTTGTCGAAACGGCTGTAAATGCATCCACCGGTGCAAGTAACCTCTGGTAAATATAATACATGTACATGTTATTGTCTGGCTAGAAAAATCTTACCAACAGTACAACTACATTTACCATGTAGCTCAATAAAAATCATTATTGAAATCTTACATTACAAGATACGACGAAATAACAAAAAAAAAACATTTATTTTTTGGTCACTTCTGACCTTTTTCTTCCTGTATACTGCAACATTTTCCTGTCAACCGGTTTGTCTATGTTTACTTTGAAATGTTACGACATTGGTAATCCAGCCTTCGGTTTTACTAAGATAGACTCAAACTAAATCTATTGTTCTTCAATGTGGTAGATTACACAAGTGGGTGATAGCGGTTCATCTGTTGTGTGATTCTAATCACCCCGTGATCAAGAAAGATTAAACATTGGATGTCCCAAAACAACACTGCAAGTTCATGGAACTCTACTTAAACTAGTTTTCAGAGACATCTCCCTACTGAGACTATAATTAAACCAACATCCATTCAATAGCTTATCACTGTTGTATCAACATGTTGCAACAATAGTTTTAGTTTGTGTCTATCTTAGAAAACGAAAGTCTCAAATACAAGGGTAATATGTTATGTTAAATTTAGCCTAGCATTTAGATTTTGGAATGATTTCATCATTTTCATACATATGGACCCTATATGAATATATATATGAATATATTATTATCTTCTCTGACATAACACCTTTATTGCTACTCCCAGTGAATTTCATCAACAAATTTGAAATGAAAATATTGTATTAAAATTTGCAGTGATCTGACAACTTCTTTACATTTCAACCATTATTTCATTTGCATCTTAATAATTGGGTCAACTTTCTTGTGTGAACAATTGCTGTACTAGACACCCTGAAGTATATTCTTAGCAAATATAGTATCTTTGATGTCAGATCTTGATTTGAAATCATTCACACACACAAACAAAAGACACACACACACACACAGACAGACACACACACATGTATGCACACATACATACACACAAACACACTCACTCACTCACAAATGCCCACTTGCATTCATACAAATACAAATACATGTACACATGCACGCACATGCATACAAATATGCATGCGCACGCACACACACACACACACACACACCAATTGACACGTGCATGTGAGGCTCACTGACACATACTGTACTTACACATGCACATCTTGGACAGTCACACACACACACATACACACACACACACACGTTTTAAAAAGCAAAATACTTGATTATGGTCACTACGATACTAAAATTTATTAATCCGATTTGATATGTTGTACTTTCTCACTACTACTTTGTGATTGATCTGTTTCTGTAAGATATCTCTTATCTTCTTCTCCATCACCTTCATCATCATCATAATCTTCTCCATCATTCATTTCATCTTCATCAAGTTCATCTTCATCATAAGTCTCTGTTGTACATATAGTGTAACACATGAAGCTTATCATCAACGTAGGAATACTAACAATCAGGGTTGTTACAATGGGATGTTCCAGCCAGATGCTCTGTAAATATAAACACACACAACAAGTATTTTTTAAATTTTGTAACAATGGGATGTTCAAGCCAAACACTCTACTCCCTTATACTCTGAGGTCAGTAAAAATGTCAGAATTCTCAGTTCCCTGAAAATCAAGTTCTAATAAAATCTCAAAAAGATCTGCCTTATGAAACCTTGTTCCCTAATCCTTTTAAAGTTATAAATAATTGAGGTGCCCCATCTTGTTTTCAAAGAAATCATCAGTTTCTTATTTTTACTAACACTATTCGGCAGCCATATTGTATTCTAAAATGGCATACTTTGATATCATTTAGACCTTGGAGGGTGACCCATCAAGTAATACACATTCGAACAGAAAATACAGGATTTGTACTCTGGGATACTCAAAAATGTAAGTTACAATTTTCAAAATTGCTATTGTTTTCCTCAAAGTATTTTTACAAGTAAAGCTAGCTCAGGTCTAATTATATTATTCCCTATACCTTTTAATGAACGTTATCAAAAACACGTATACTGTACAGTTGTGCTACAACGCCATTGGCATTATTTTTACACAAGTTAAATTTGCTCCCAAGTATAATTATATTACACCATACGGTTTTCTTCGTTCAGCCAGAAAATACTTGTGACATAAGTTATTTTTTGTCAATTATTTCATGTGTATTTGCTCAGGTGAATAAATATTCGTGAGTAGAATTTACCGGGTAATATTAACAATTACTGTTCATAAATTAATTCAATATATTATAAATTTACATGGGCAATGAAGTAATACTAGGAAACAATATACATACACTTGAACTTCGTATCATGGTACTAGTTAGGGTCTACAAATAGTATACTAAATCCACATTTTGGGCTTTTATCCTTACTATCTGAGCCTGAAGATAGGACAGTGGATGTAGCCTCTAGACCAATTTGATGTGCCACTGACACACAGCAATTTCTAGTGACCCAACATAATTTGGTGTTCTCCTATCCCTTACTATGTAGTGACTCACAAGAAATGCTTCTATATAGTTTTATCATTTGACTTACAACAAAATTTCCGGTTATTTCTTAGACAACACACTGAGATAGGACACCTGTTCATGTACTGAGATAGGACACCTGTTCATATATGTTTAAAACCAAATTTTCACGTAAAATTTTGAAATTGTGACTGAAAACAACATCATAAAATTATGAAATGGTGCTTTCAAATATAAATTTATGAATTTTGAATTTATGAATGGGTGTTTTCAAATATTATCCATGTAAATTTGAAACTATGAAAAAGAGAATTCTAAAACTATGAAATTTGAAATTGTGAAATTTTGTTTTCAAACATGTATTTGAAATTATGACAGAAAAATGATACCAAATTATGCAATTATGAAATGGTATTTTCAAAAATAAAATTTGAAATTCGGACAACATAGGATATGTAAAATTCTGGAAATGTGATATGAAAAATGAAATTGACAAGTTGAGATTGGAAATACAACATATGGCTCTCAAATACTAAAAAGAATGAAAAAATATCAAATATAATTATGAAATTAATACATAAAATTATAGGTCAGGGAAGATAATTAGCAGTTTGCCATTTGCATGTAAATTTTATAATTACTTATAAGTACATCAATCATATCGACAAAAACATTGTTACTATGGTAACCATTCATGAATAATACCAAATTTGAAAGAACTCATTTTGTGTTAATTATCGTCATTGATATCTGATGTCATTTATATGCATAATTTAATATTTTTAGCTTAGGTTTTAGAACTAGTAGGGGTAATAGAGACATGGTTTGATGGTGAAAATGTCATTCTTAGAAATTTGGTAAAAAGATGCGATTACACGGCCATATGCTATTCTATAGCTGTGGTGGACACCTGGTAAAAATACAAGAAATATTTGGTATAGTTCACCAACTTTAATATTACCCTTAGCAAATACACTGCAAAGTTACACAATTATGGACAAATAGATTCTTCAACTGTATGGTGTGATATTTACTGGCACTAGTAGACATCTATTACCATAAGGGTTGTTATGCAGCAACAATTTCAATAATTTCTACATAACAGCATGAACGGTTAAATATGACATCTACTAGTGCCCAAAGAAGGCAAGACAATAAGTGTTTTATAATACATCACATTCTCAGGGACTTAGTCTTTCCATAGTCAAAGCAAATCACCAGTGAGACTCGCATGCTACTGTAACAGTGCCCTAGGGAAAATATAGAAAATGAATACTGCCCTCTATATGCAAATTGGGGTCACCAGTGCATACCACATGACACGGTCTGAGCCAATCACTGAAGGATGTATGAAAATGAAAATGGTACTATTTTTATTGACATTTGGAGACTTGATCTTTATATTTCAGACATAGACTAGTACTATATCACTCCCACCCCCACCCCCACCCCCACCCCCACCCAAATGGTTCAAGTGTTTATCAGTAAACATTATAAATGAATAACTACTTACCACAGCTGATGAAATGAATTCATAGAAAAGACGGTAGATTCTACGTAATATACCATTACCACCATAAGCCTACAATCCAAACATACATAGAGATTGTTACTATGTGCAACCATGGTAACCATAAACGTTTTAATAATTGGAGATCACCTCAAAAAATACAAATCAAAAAGTTAAAATAGTGAATTTTCTTCAAGTGAGGTTTTTGAAACTTTATGTACGTTCTCACATTTATTTGCTGAGTCTTGCAACAAGACTTCAGATCTGTGCTCGGACGGTTGCAGAACAAAACACAAGGATGATAGTATCTCTTGTGCATGGCAAGCACTCGACAGTGCCTTTGACACTATGCAACCTGTGGTCGCTTTTAAAGTTAACTGGGAGCAATTCCTCGCAAAAATCTTTTAAAAAAAATAAAAATAGAAAAAATAAAAAAATAAATATTTTTTCAAAAAATGTTAGCAGATCTTCCCGAGGGCCTTGTAGTTAGATTAATATTTGCTTTCAAAAATGTATACATGGCCAACTTACCACGGCACTTCCATTCTTGACCTCAGTTAGAAATACAGCAGTTGATTGCAGAGTGAACTGCGAGGGCTCTGTGTCTTCAGGTAGATAGTAATGATGGGTGTTTGGATCAAATACAAGAACACCAGGTACTGGCATTGTACTGAAATACATGAACACAAACACAATAAGTACAGTAGGAACAAAAAGAAGTGACATCATATATGCAAATCAAACTCCACTGGATGTCGTCTGCCCAAAAGAAGTGACATCATATACGTGAATCAAACTCCACTGGATGTCGTCTGCTAAAAGAAGGGACATCATATATGCAAATCAAACTCCACTGGATGTCGTCTGCCAAAAGAATGACATCATATATGCAAATCAAACACTACTGGATGTCGTCTGCCAAAAAAGCCACATTTACTTCTCTCTTTTTTGGGGAAAAATGGAAAAAAAATCAAAAACAAACTTTTTGCCTGGGTGATAAAACACCTTTCTGTATTTTTGGTAGTTTCTGGTACTACAATTTGATTAAATTCAAATAAATTCTTACCTCATAATAATGTTATTAATAGTGTCAGAGCCATCCATCCAACAAAACTGGAAATTCCTAAAATCAAGCAAATGAAGACATGCTAACAGAGAATATCAGTCTGGATAAGATTCCAAACATACTGACACATGCTCAAAAATTCAACCTACACTAGATACATAAGGACTGTTTTTAGAAACTGTTATGTTAGATTTAGTAACTTAATCATAATATTACACACCCTGATCATATTGAATCACCTGTAGGTAAATGTATTTGTGTAGCAGTACACATAATATGGGACAATAAATCTAATCAAACTGATTTTTGGGTGCGGACCCAATAATCAGCACCACAATGTGATCATGATTTCAACCTGTTACTCTACTACTTTTGGATGCAGTAGACCTCTAATTAACATAAAGAGTGTGCCTAATTATTAGTATTTTGACAATTTTCAGTGAATATGTTGTTAGTTGGCTGATCAAAATATAATACTCTAGCTACATCATGTGAAGTTGTAACACTGATGTAGTATTTACATAATCTACCATGGTTTGGTACTCAATGTTGTCATAACTTTTCAAATAACTCCATTATATGTGTATACATGGGTACAAAGTAATAGCTATTGCAAGAAAAAGAGATAGTGAGTTCCTTATTAAAACCTTTTCCCCTCCATCGCATTGATGGCACTGTTTCAAGTCGATCCTTGTTCTAAAACAACTTTTGTATTGTTGAGGGCGCTGTTTTAACCCTTTGAAATATCTTGCTCACCAGTGAGGGCGCTGTGCTCAACCATTTAAATTCAATTGACTATCTGATTAAACAATACATAAAATTTTTCTGCTTTAATATTGCCACTTATATTACTATAAATGACTCAGTTTTCCGTTTTCTTCTGATTATGTTTTCAAAATTATGCACTTTTAAAGACAGCCCACTCGACAGTCATTATGCTATGGAAGTGGTATCCCAAATGATACATTGACAGACATACTTACTTATGATATTTATCTCTGTGGTGTAATGCCATACGTTCTAACACAGTTTTTACTCTATCATGTCTGTGTTGGTTTTTCTTCACATCAGAATCAACAACACCAATAACCAGAAACTTGCCTGTCAATGAAAATATTTGTAAAAGCAATGAAAAATAAAATAAAATCCCAACCTACCCTACTACCCTATTTTGTTTGTACAATAACAAGCTTTGTACACATTTTTTTTTTAGCTTTTTGCACTGAATTGAGTTGCAAACACAGACTTAGTCAATGTTGTTTCACATGGATTTTTAAAGTTGGAAGCCATGATAAATTTTTGCTATAAAGTAAAAATCCAAAATAAATACCATCCTCATCCATATGTCCACTTTAAATAAACAATAAACATGAACTGATAATTTTTACAAAGACTGACACATTGACTGTCTGTCTGTCTGTCTGTCTGTCTGTCTGTCTGTCTTACCTGATACTGCTATTTCATGTAGATTTGAACTGGTAATTTTTACAAAGGCTGGCAGTGACTCACTTCCAATCCATTCCAGGATTGAACTCTTTGTAGGGACATCATCTGGTGCTGTAGATGGGGGGGGGGGGGGGGGGGGGGAGGAGGAGGAGAAAATCAGTGAAACAATAAGAATGTAAACATCAGCTGTTATTTGATATTACGTTATAAGCGCTAGTGTCTAATTAATATGTATAAAATTCGACATACAAGGATTATCTGTAATTTCATACAAGTGTACAAATGTACAAAACTTCCATGACTAGAATCCAGTGTATTTATAACATCTTATTTATTCTCATTATGTATGTGAATCAAGAACGTTGCATTCCAAAGAATGTAAACATTACTTTTTTTATAAGTGTTTTAATGTACATGATGACATCTTAATAATTTGATTCTCAACTAATCAGTTAAATCTATCTTCATTTACTTTACAGTTCCTAGGTATTTAACAGCAAAAGTGTTTTCATGTTCAAGTTCAATTAATTTGCGACAGACAATGTTTTAGCTAAATAAGCTACTGTAAGTTTAGAGCTACAATACCTTCATATCTGTAGTGTGTGTCATCTTTAAATACAAGTATTGCTGGTATGTTGTCTACTTTAATGTCATCTGGCAACACAGTTGGTTTGGCAGAATAGAAATAATTAGATATCAGCTTATCATCTGCTATTCTTTGGTACTTCTCCTGTGAATCAAATCAAATCAAATCAAATCAAATCAGTCAGATCAAATCAAATCAAATCAGTCAGATCAAATCAAATTCAGGTCAAATCAAATCAAATCAAATTCAGGTCAAATCAAATCAAATCAAATCAAATCAAATTCAGATCAAATCAAAGTCAGGTCAGATCAAATCAAAGTCAGGTCAGATCAAATCAAAGTCAGGTCAAATCAAATCAAATCAAATTCAGATCAAATCAAATCAAATCAAATCAAATTCAGATCAAATCAAGGTCAGGTCAGATCAAATCAAATCAAATCAAAGTCAGGTCAGATCAAATCAAATCAAATCAAAGTCAGGTCAGATCAAATCAAATTAAATCAAAGTCAGATCAAATCAAATCAAAATCAAATCAAATCAAAGTCAGGTCAGATCAAATCAAATCAAATCAAAGTCAGGTCAGATCAAATCAAATCAAATCAAAGTCAGGTCAGATCAAATCAAATCAAATCAAAGTCAGGTCAGATCAAATCAAAGTCAGGTCAGATCAAATCAAATCAAATCAAAGTCAGATCAAATCAAATCAAATCAAATCAAATTCAGATCAAATCAAATCAAATCAAATCAAAGTCAGATCAAATCAAATCAAATCAAATCAAATTCAGATCAAATCAAATCAAATCAAATCAAAGTCAGATCAGATCAAATCAAATCAAATCAAATTCAGATCAAATCAAATCAAATCAAATCAAAGTCAGATCAAATCAAATCAAATCAAATCAAAGTCAAATCAAATCAAATCAAAGTCAAGTCATGTCAGATCAGATCAAATCAAATCATAGTCAAGTCAAATCAAATCAAATCAACATCTGATCAAATCAAAGTAGATTATATCAAAGTCAGATAAGATTAAATAAAACCCTGTCTGATCAAATTAGACCTGATGAAATCAAATCATTTTAGATAGAGCAAACGAGATCGGATCAAATCAAATCAGTTTGGATCAGATCAAAGGAGATCATAGTCAAATAAAAATATCAGATTACAGAAGACTTCAGTCTTGTAAATGTGTAGTATCTCACTCTTTCCCAGGGTAAACAAAAATATCAAGCATGAAAAGATAGCTGGTAGAGAGGTACTTACATAGATAGGACACGTGTCATCTGATCCAACATACAGGAAAAATATGTCATGTTGACCTCTGGCATCATAAAATTTACCACGGCTTTTAAGCTGATGTACAGCAGGTCTGAAAAAGGATAACAAAAGTCAATTCAAAGTTTACATTTTGTTTATCATCTAGAAGTTGAGTTCTTAAAAATATTGTAAATAATTTACTTTTTTATACTAACTTCATCTTGTGTTTTTTGTAATAAGAGTGTCTGTTCATTGGCAATAAGCTCTTTTTCACTTTCTTGAGAAAACAATCTTACATGAGAATATGACATTGTTTGCAAATTTGTATGAGATTTTGATGTGCAACAATAACCAAACTTTTACATGTATGCATGTCAAAGTTGATGACCATGTAACAATCAACCCAATTGGCTGTTTTGAGATATCTATGTGACAACTAACCCAATAGGCTGTGATTTTGAGATACCTATGTAACAACCATTCTTATTGGCTGTGTTTTGAGATGATAGCTATGTAACAACCGACCCAATAGGCTGTGATTTTGAGGTATGTATGTAACAACCAACCCTATTGGCTGTCATTTACACATGACATCTATCTAATAACCAGTCTTATAGGCTATGATTTTGAGATGATATTTATGAAACAACCAATGCTATTGGCACATGTTTTGAGATGATGGCTATGTAACAACCAACCCCATTGGCTGCAGTTTTGAGATGATGGCAAAAAACAAGTTTCTTACCCCTTTGCTTTTTCTGCAAAGTCTATAATATCTTCTTTGGTTCTTGCTCCTTGATGTGTGTACACTTTATCACCACGGACACTAGATGTAAATATATGTGAAAAGAGTATTGATAGTATGGTTAGTTTCTCCTTGATGTGTGTACAATTTATCACCATGGATACTTGATGTAAATATATGTGAAAAGAGTATTGATAGTATGGTTAATTTCTCCTTGATGTGTGTACACTTCATCACCACGGTTACTAGATTTAAATATATGTGAAAACAAATATTGTCCATAAGGTTAGCTTCAAAATTGTATATAAACTAAGAAATCTACATGGTATATATTGATACACACATAAACATAAACAGTGGGTTCCTGTTTTAAAGTACACTGTACACTGAGATATGTCTTATGTTGATTTTTTTTTTAAAAACTGGTATGCATAAACAAATAATTTAATATTATTCCCCAGTATATTGTTCTTTGTTTAGCCTAGGTAAATATGAGTGACCTAAGAGGCCTTGTCACTACAACTCACTAGATGAGTAGCGACAAGTCCTTAGGGCACAAATATTTTCCAGCAAAATGAATTAAATATTGGAGAATCTGTAATATACTAACTATAATTATAATAAATATTGGGGAATAATATGATTATATATTAACTACACACGCATAATTTATCAAAAAGTGGGAAAAATAATGGTGAACCTTTTCACTCCTATTCTGAGTGACACAGACACTGGGTTGTAGTGATGTAGAACAACCAGGGTATACAATCCATATTTGTTGTTCACAGACAATAACTTGGTTTGTGTATGGTATAAATTGGAAAAGACTAATATTGAGTATATCTGTTATTCTCCATAAACTGTGTATAAATGGTAAGTGGATGGTAAGTATACATCTATCTCAGTGGTTTTTTGGTAAGGGTGGTAAGTAGGTAAAATCTACTGGGGTTCTCATGTCATTTTACATGGGTTCCCAAACAAAATTACCATAATTATACTCCATGGGGAAACTGCCATTTTTAGCCCTTTCCTCCTTTCTGTTACCGGGGTTCCCCAACCTTAGCAAAAACACTGTATCTTACTTACAACTTGATAGTAGGAAAACCTCTCACACCAAATTCATCGGCAACATCTGCAACATACAAATATTATTGATATTAATGCACTGGTAGACAATGTCTGCACTTATTAGCTTTTAAGAATGGTATATTAGAAACAACATTTGATATACATTTTGTAATTGGCTAAACACACCTAGCTAAAGGGAATTACATTTTGAAGAAAATGTGTGATACAATTGACTAGATATGAAAAGGTGTAATATGATTGGCTAAAATAGATAAAAGGTGTGACATGATTGGCTAAAATAGATAAAAAGGTGTGATATGATTGGCTTAACCTAAAATAGATCAAAGGTGTGATATGATTGGCTAAAATAGATAAAAGGTGTGATATGATTGGCTTAACCTAAAATAGATAAAAGGTGTTATATGATTGGCTAAAATAGATAAAAGGTGTGATATGATTGGCTAAAATAGATAAAAGGTGTGATGTGATTGGCTTAACTTAAAATAGATAAAAGGTGTGATATGATTGGCTAAAATAGATAAAAGGTGTGATATGATTGGCTAGACTTACTTGAATATCTGGTGCAATCTATCTTGGCTACTCTGATACTGGATCCTGATTTAGCCAGACTAGATCCTACGTCAGACCAGACTGGTGCCAGTCTTTTACAGTGTCCACACCAAGGAGCATAAAACTAAACAAAATAAAAGAAGTTTATTTCAACTTATTAGTGGCACCACAGTGTAGTTAGTAGCATCACACTATAATTAGTGGCACCACAGTGTAGTTAGTGGCATCACAGTCTAGTTACTGGCACCACAGTGTAATTAGTGGCACCACAGTGTAGTAAGTGGCACCACAGTGTAGTTAGTAGCATCACACTGTAATTAGTGGCATCACAGTGTAGTTAGTGACACCACAGTCTAGTTACTGGCACCACAGTGTAATTGGTGGCAGCACAGTGTAGTAAGTGGCACCACAGTGTAGTTAGTAGCATCACACTGTAACTAGTGGCATCACAGTGTAGTTAGTGACACCACAGTCTAGTTACTGGCACCACAGTGTGATTGGTGGCATCACAGTGAAATTAATAGCAAGGAAATTTATTAATAGCCACCCCTCCCCCCCCAAAAAAAAAAAAAAAAAAAACAGTAGAAATATTGGCACTAGAATATATTGTTGTTAAAAATTTATAAATTGAAATTCATTACTGTCAAAGAACTCTAGGATTGTGTTGTGTAACATAGACACTGTCACTAGTTATGATTCAACAGTATATCTCATGTAAACAAACTAGATACACAGTGAATATCACATCCTATGAAAACTTAATGAACAGTAAAATCTATGTGTATATGTACATTTGTCAGATGTTATAATATATATAAATATAAACATATATAATACCGGTATACATACATACACACATACACAGCATATCATATGTAGTCAGCCTTACTTTCATCATAATAATCCTAAGCAATACTCTTAAATTTATGACCTATGTATATGTTGCCATGACAACGGGACAGCTATGGTATGGTCCCCTTCGATTACATTACGTATCACATGATAATACAGTTATACTGCTTAAAATGAGACCAGACAATGAGGTTATAACACACCTGTACCAACCAATTCCCATCATTCCTTGCTTGTAGAAACCTACAAAAGATAATAATGTATCATGTGATATAAAAAAACACAGGTACTTGTCAGATAGCAATGCATTATGGGATATTAAAACACACCTCAGCCAGATGGTGATGTAGTGCAGGATAAACAGACCTTGCTAAATTGAAATGCATTATGGGATATAAGACACACCCATGCCTGAAGGCACGTCATCTAAGTAAACATACAAAGCTATCTGGTTATGATATGTGTCTGACTATATTTTTATTCAAATAATTTTTTTATGAAATATGAAGTGTCTGTGTTGTCATTTACAAATTTTATCAAATCATGTACCAATAACATCAGGCTCTGCCTATGACACAAACCATAGCAACGTCTATATGTAAAGCAGATGGTAATAATTATAATTATATATTCATAAATTTCAAGGTAACAGAATAAAATTTACTTGTGGCTGGCAGTGACTTGAACCTATGGCAAAATAAAATTTAAAAAAAAATGATATTTTCAATATTGTTCTAGGTTAAGATGCTGACTCTTAACAAGTGTTGATTTTTTTTTTTTTTAAATGAGTATTTCTGTCTTCTTGTCCTTCACATACATCTGTTTTCTTTCTCCAGTGAATCTGATGTCTGTACATATTTCATTAAACTATCATCGAAGGGGTATCCTCACTAAAAATTGCTCATCTTTGGGGTAACAATATTTTCCAAAATAAAAAATAAATACACTAAAACAAGACAAAATCTCAATATACCTACCCTATTTTGTGAGGGCATTTTTTCGGTAACACAAAATTATTTTTATTTTGCTTGATTACAATTCCCACATTTAGAATGTAGCAGTCAGTCAGAGTGCTCTGACATCAATATTAATACAATAATTTCATAATCAGGTCATTTTGATATTAAAATTATAATATTTTGTTCATATTATGTCACCATATTAAGAAGATATGTAGTATTATTGCAGATGAATAAATTCTTTCAAACTCTAACAATCATACGTTAAATATGACATTTGCTTTTATATTATATGCTTCTTCTTTTTTCTCTTTTTTTTCTCTCTTTTTTTTTTGGGGGGGGGGGGGGGTGGTTAAATATTAAAGATACCTGTGAAAATAATTGTTACTCCTAGTTGCAATGTATGCATTCCTAAATTAGCAAAATTAGGTCCTGGCAAAACAAACAATTTATCTTTACAATGAGAATCGAATCCCTTGAGATATTACTTCCATACAGGTAATAAAATGTGTTTTTTTCCATACTGTAGCCCCGGAACTGTGGCATTAATTTGTATAAAAAATATTCACAATTTGTAGAAATATGTCACCATATGATATATTTAGCTTGTATATCTATTAAGATAAGCTGGATACAGTGTGCCCTCTGAAATGAATGACAATATTTTTGTTGTTGGTCAAAATGATACAAATTGGGTTTTCTTGTTAAAGTCACCCAATAGTATGGGATATGGAACACCTACATGTAATTTGGTGTGTAACAAGAAGTTGCTGTGTGTCAGTGGTATGTAAAATTAGGTTTAGTTAGAAGGCACACCAATCGTGTAGTACAATGGTGGTAGGAATTGTCTTTGTTCTTATATTGTCTTATGCAAATATCATGAGAAGGAGCCAGCAGCGCTAACGAAAGACATCAAATTTATAAACTTTTATATTTTAATAACAAAATGTACATAGATAGCGATATAGGTATTGAATTGACTGGTCACATGACATCTTATATATACAAGTTGGTTTTTAATACCAATCATTTAAATTTCAACACAAATTTAAAATTATAAAATTGAATGGATGTCTAAAATCTAGCTCATTAAGTTATGACGGCTGCATGTGGGTACATGAATTTTAGCTGGCTCCAATGTCAATGTTTTGTTGCAACCACTAAATACATGTAATACACCAAAGTTAAGGTTGATATAATTTGGATTTCTTTATCATAATTTTGAATGTACTGAGTATGTAATATAAAAAATCTTGGATAAATTAATTTCTGCTAATTAATATATATATAATTTCCTTGGACATCATCTAAATATTGAAGCAATAAATAATCAAGGTTCTAAAATACTTTTGACACTCAAATAATCAAAATATATTATAAACTACCTGTCGTCCAGCTCAGTGACTCGGCCTTCCACGATACATACAATGATTCCTGGCAGAGAGAGATATGAGACAATGGGAATCTATTAATAATGGATCATCTGTGCGTATACGACCGTAAAGCGATGCACCATTCTGATATCGACTTCCAGTATAGTTGAGACTGGTAAATACATAATTTCAAATAGGACTCACCAAGGAAACATGCAATAAATTGACAAACTCCGACCGAGACACTGTAGTTCACCATCTCTATATGAATGACCACTTCTTCATTCGCTTCATAAGTACTTTTATCGAACCACCTAGCTTAATGGATATAAGTATGATCTCTGAAACCTTTCAACATTAATTAATACCTTCGAGCTTTAATCTGAGCATTTTACATCATACAATAGTCCCAAAAATAACTGTCTATTTTCTTTATCGATCCATACTGGATTAGTATCCAACGGGAAAGTTATATTATGGCGTGCATGAGGTTTGTTGTAAGAAAACCAAAGACTTAGGGCGCTTGAACAAATTCAAAATGGCGGCGGCTGTAGCAGGACCACACTCGGTAATGTTTAGGATATTTTGTATTTTATTTTCGCCAATGAAATCAAATCATCGTCATAACTAAATGCTGAACAATTCATCCAATATTTGGTATTCATTTCTCTTGCGGATCGTCTAGTTGCCTTCATTTTAATTGTGTTTTCGGGATGTTTGTCCGTAACTAATGCATGTGTCAACGACTCTGGCAAGCATGACATTGGAATTTTACAACTCCTTCATCGTTCATAATGAAAGTAGCATGTCAGGGGGGATACGTAAATCATAACTTTTGAAGAGTGTGATTTTCATAGACGAGCTCTGCTATATATGTGTCACAGAAAACGAGTGGTCCATAAAGGGCAGTCAATAGCTAACTCTATGGTTACAAACACGTACACCACCCTAGATACTTGCAATTTTCAAGGATCTATAAAAGACTATATGAAACATATACAAACGTAGCACTGTATATGATTCAATCAATGTCATGTGCATCTATTAATATTACAACTTCAAATCATGTTATAATCACATTTTTTCTGTGTGGCTGTGTGAGCTGAAATGTCATGTGAGTATATCAATCTCTATTTCACAGATGTCTGATGGCAGTGTACAGGTTACTTATGAAGACCAACAAAAAATAAACAAGTTTGCTCGAAAAAATTCTAAACTAACAGAATTGAAAGAGGAAATAGAAGGTAAAAAGGTAAGTGAAGTGTGTTACAGATGAATGTTTGTCACTCTAACTTTTAAGATTATGGTACTCATATGGCTCTGGCAATCTGTGCTCCGTAAGATGACAAAGATGACAGCTTTCTCAGAGGGCATATTACCAGAGTTAGCTACTCGTACAACATAACGCTTTCTAAGTTATAACTCATCAGGAGTATTCTGCAGCGCTGATGGAGTGTGAGGTCATGTTCTAATAATAACTACCTATATATACAATATACAAACCTAACTGTGGTGAAAGTCAACAAACCCCAAAATCTACACTTTGCTATAGTGTTTTTGCAGCAATCTTCATAAAACATTGTTTTTATATTTAGCAACACTGATCGATCATTGATGCTTGAAAATTGGTTGCACCATTGACGATGGTACAGTTGATTTTCACGCATACATCTGAGAAGTTACCAACTTTTTGGGGAACTGTTTTGATATCTGAATGTCCTGCAGTCGAGAATACACCACCATTTTAGCAGCAGCCGCCATTCAAGATTGATAAAATATTGAAGGAAGATATCGTGCAATAAGCACAATGAATGTGGTGAAGGAATGGTTGGTATGAACCAGCGTTCATGTAGTGTTGAATACGTCTGTGCCATAAATCACCTGTATACTCATGCATTCTTTTTTTATATCTTATAGAAAGAGCTTCAAAACTTAGAAGATGCTGCAGATGAATTACTTATGGCTGATGAAGATGAACTAATTCCATATCCTTTTGATTGATATACATGTAGCTTGGTAATAAAGCTAGTATCATACATCGTCAGGTCAGGGACATGATTAGTTTGATTCATGTTTGTACAGGGCTTGAAATTAACATTTTTCTATTGTAGTCCTAGTGGGCTACCAATATCAGAAAGTGGTTGCCCAAGGATGGTGACCAGTAGTCCTATATTCCTGAACTGAAAACAGAGTTCCGCTAATGGAAATATGTGCATTGAAACACTTTTATATCTGTAAATCTTCCATCCTTTAAATCATTGCATAATCTATGGTGTATTGTAGCCTGAGTGGGCTACCAGCTGCAAATTATGGTAGCCCCATGACAAGAATTGGTAGTCAGTGTGGACACATGACTACTGTTAATTTCAACCCCTGATGTACCAGGACCCAGGTGGGAATCAACTACTGTTGTTTCCTGGCTACCCAGTTTTTAAATATATTTTAATACTATTACCACTATACCATACTTCCTATGTTCAGTTTTTGAGTCACTTTCAGTCACCAACTAAGTACATCATACTAAATCCTGTTATGGTAAAGATAAAAGATTGTAAAATTTGTCCACCAGGGGTGCTATTCGAAAGCAGATTTGACTTTAAATGTGAGCCAGCATTGTGCAGTACTGCAGCATGCATAGTAAATTCAGGGCTCAAGGTTAACATTTTTCTTAGGTAGTCCCAGTGGGCTACCAATTTCAGAAAGTGGTAGCCCAAAGATGGTGACCAGTAGTCCCCCATATTTCTGAACTGAAAAGAGATTTCCTGTAATGGAAATATGTGTGTTATTAATACTTTCATGTTTATAAATCTTTTAAATGATGAAATAATCAGAAGTTGCCTGAGTGGGCTACCAGCTGCAAATTATGGTAGCCCCATGACAAGAATTTGTAGTCTGTGGACACGGGACTACTGTTAATTTTGAACCCTGAAATTTGTTTCATCGTAAATTTTGATAACATTGATGGTCAATTGTAAAAATTCTCTTTTGTCATCACTTGTTCAGTTTTACGAACTCCTGAACTTTATCTCCATCCACGTTGTGGGCTGCTTCTTGTACTGCCATGTGTATATGGCACACCTAATGTAAAACTGTACTCTCGTTTTCCCAAATCTTGGGCACCATTGTGTCATAGATGCTACATTAAGAATTTGCTGAAAAGCTGATAACTAGAACACGGGCATATTAAATTTGGTTCAGTTATGCCTGTACATCTATTTGTATTCCTTAACACAGTACACTTATCAGATAGGTGAAGTGTTTATCAATCAATCTATTGACAACACACAACTATTGATTGAAGACGCCAAGAAGAAAATCCAAGGTGAAATAGCTGAATTAGAACAAGAAACAACGGACATTAAA
Organism: Glandiceps talaboti; assembly: GCF_964340395.1. Classification (NCBI taxonomy): domain Eukaryota; kingdom Metazoa; phylum Hemichordata; class Enteropneusta; family Spengelidae; genus Glandiceps; species Glandiceps talaboti. The sequence goes on along the minus strand of NC_135564.1, from coordinate 13,602,746 downwards.
ACGCTTTTGTCAGAATTAAAAGTACAGTTGTATGCAAAGTTTGGTAAAAATATCAACTTAGAGGCAGATGAAGAGTAACATTTTTGTATAAGAATCCAATAGGCCATTTGCATTACTTTCCTTGCTTTTGTATTTGACATCCTGGCATAGTCAGTGTGAGAATCCAATAGGCCATTTGCATTACTTTCTTTGCTTCTGTATTTGACATCTTGGCATAGTCAGTATCAGAATCCAATAGGCCATTTGCATTACCTTTCTTCTGTATTTGACATCTTGGCATAGTCAGTGTGAGAATCCAATAGGCCATTTGCATTACCTTCATTGCTTTTGTATTTGACATCTTGGCATAGTCAGTATGTGAATCCAATAGGCCATTTGCATTACCTTCCTTCTGTATTTGACATCTTATCGTCAGTATCAGAATCCAATAGGCCACTTGCATGACCATACCTGGTCCTATATGAGACATCTTGGTGTATTCATTGGTATGCAAAAAATCAAAAGTAACAAATGTCACATTGCTTTGACCATAAACATCTTTCTCCAACGTCTATGCTTTCACAATGCACCTTATCCTGCCATCCAATGAAGGCGAGACCCTGTTTGGAAGGGTTGCGGTGCCATGGAGGTCATGTGACTGGTCTATTGTAGATAGACACCATAAGATTTTTTTAAGTATTGTAAACAAGAATATTTTGATTTGCAGTAGTATAGTTACTTTTGTTGTTGTTGTTGTTGTTGTTGTTATTTTTAGTGTTGATATTAGTCATTATGTGTGTTTGCATTGTACGAACATGTTATAACAATCATATAATTTTGTTATATTATTGTATATTTTAAACCTGTAATGACTTATGGCTATACAGCACCATTCCCGCAAGCCAGGACATATTTGTCCGTTTTTCAAGTTACTTTTTTTTACCATGAGACATTGAAATGTTGTCTATGTACCATGCATACTAAATCTATGTAGTCTGATCTACAATAAACACAAGAAATTTCTAAACTCTATCACTGATTTGGTTGCATTATTCCTGTGGTGCACCACACCATACACTTCACTTCATAGTAATCTGCTGTGGTTCAGATGTGATGTATACCTCTGAACTGTGACCTTTCATCTCTGACCTTTGACATATCTTTTTTATAAATGGTCATTTTTACCCTTCCATCACAGCATAAGGACTAACAAAAAAAAAGTTGGGTGGTTCTGATTACGCTCAATTTTAGAATAAGTGGGGTAGGTAGATTTTTTATTTTATTTTTTTTATTTTTTATATATATTTTTTTTTCATATGTGTCTAGTTGAGGTAGTTATGTTTTCTGTTGTTTTCCATATGGTCTCTGTTATTGCCTTCCTCTCATCACATATACAGCCATTAAAGATTGGAAGAACAGTTTTATATTGTTTTTTTTAAATTGATGTCAGTTTCCGCATCCACTATTTCTTGTGAGACTTCACAATTTTTGTGATTGTATTTTTTTTCGGAATACGTAAAAAAAAGTCTAGGGTTGGCGTAAAAAACTAGGTGGGGGTTGGGTAACCGGAACCAAACAATTTTTTTTCTAGGCCTAAATCGCAGCTTCCAACAAATAAATCCAATAGCCAGGGTTTCCAATGAATCACATAATAAACTTACCACACATCAGTATTATTGCATCCCATAGTCATATAGCATAGCTTCCGACTTGAAGGAAACCGTGCTCGACTTTCATGAAAATGTACTGCCCTCAACGATGTATATGTGTCTACCTTCGTCACTAGTTTATAAATTTCTCGTGAATCGCTCTTTAGTGTAGTGTACTGCCCTCAACGATAAGCGTGTAGATGTGTTTTCCCCTGTGGTTTTCCCCAGTCACAAGATCTACTTTTCTCCCAAATGAGCTCGAGGTCATCAAAACACAAGCAAATTAAAGTCTGCATAGATGTAAATGAAAAGTCTCGCCCCTGTTGGCTGCCGACTTGATTTGGGGCAAAACTCAAGTCCTGATACGAAAATCTGGCCTTTTTGCCAGATGATACTGTTTCGACCAAACACATAAGGACTTACACAGGGTCAAAAGTGTGTAGGGTTGTGCTCTAATGATGGGCTAAGGGCGAAATTTACTGCAAGTCGACCTATACTTTCGGGGCCTAGCATCGTACAAGAGCATGAACATATGCCATTGTACATACGCGTCTCTATGCGTAGTTTGTCGTGTAGTGTGAACAGAAATAATTGAATCAGATCAAATTTATTGAAGTACGAAAATTCTTGGCATGCACAGGCGTTAATAAATTGCAATTGAAGCCTTGCATAGTTCAAACTTCATTTTTCAAATTATTTGTAGATAACTAACATAATTATGTGTCTTAGTGGTTAACGTACAATCACATGTGGTCACCACCTCTACAGATATATACCGTGTACTACTACTGTGTGCTGTGAAATCGTTATGACAACTCTCTCTATATGTTATAGCTGCAATAATTGTATCCTTAGTTTTGACTTGAGTTGCTTTTTAAAGAGCTGTTTTTCATTCCGGGGTTTAAAAGCAAAACAAACCCCAAGCAAAGTTTTGAGTGTTAAACCCTGGAATGATAAAAAAAACACAGTCACACAAAACTAAGCTCAAATTTAAAAGTAACGTTACATTTATTGTCATCCCTATGTACACATTTCGCATCATGTCTAAAGACAAAGGAACATTGTGTTAGCCTTGGAAATAAAAACGTTACACTTTCGCTGTTACTTTTTTCAGGAGAACCCAGATCGATTGAATAACATAACAAGCAGTCGACAATGTAAGTTCCCTACCAAGGCTCGTACGTCACTTCCGCCTAAATTCTGATCGATGCCATGCTCCGTACTGGTAAGTGGACGTGAATGAAACCGACTTATTTCATCTCCTTTTAACATCCAAGTGCTTGTAATCAAAGATAGAGAATTCGCAAGGATGTCCTTTCCTTTTTGAACATCTGCGTAAAATTGGACTGCACACGATTACTTCACCTCGGTGTTTTGATGACGTACGGTCATGGTGTTCTAACGAAGAAGTTGGTGAAAGGATACACTCCACAACGAACTGGAAGTGCCTTCTGCTTTAACAAGATTTCCATCGGAATGTCGATTGGTTTAATCTCAACTCACTATAGAAATTTTCTATAGTGGTCCGAGTTCCAATGAATCACTTTACTGTTAACTATAATAAACAAATAACGTAAGTGATTGAACTACACAAGCAAAGAATTAATCAATTCCGCACTGTTTCGTCTATGACATGCATATGATATGATATATACATATATACATATATAAACATATTATATATAACACACATATATATATACATAAATTATACACACACAAATATATATATGTAACCTCAGTGCATGTAATATATATATATATATATATATATATATATATATATATATATATATATATATATATATATATATATATATATGTAACCTCAGTGTATGTAATACATATATATATATATATATATATATATATATATATATATATATATATATATATATATATATATATATATATATATATATATATATATATATATATATAACTCGGTGAGTATCAATCTGCTAAGACAGTGCTCTATACCGCAGTGGCAGAGCGTAATAGTTTTGGTAGTACTGGAACTCTTTCTTGGGTGTAACTCGGAGTTTCACGCATATTGCGATCATCAGACACTGATGATCGCAATATGCGTGAAACTCCGAGTTACACCCAAGAAAGAGTTCCAGTACTACCAAAACTATATATATATATATATATATATATATATATATATATATATATATATATATATATATATATATATATATATATATATATATATATATATATATATATATATATATATATATATATATATATATATATATATATATATATAAAGCACGCTAATACACTAAATGGATAAAATATATCTTCTAAACAATCAAAAAATTTAAGAAAGGAAAATATTTGTATAAATTTCACGGTGATATAATAGTGATTGTATTCTCCCAAGGAAGTTTTTAAAAAAAAAAGGTACACGTGTACTTTCATATGTGCCAGGAGAACACGTGAATTGAGCAAGGTGAAGTAAATCTTACGTACGAATGTGCATCAGTATTATGTGCATAATTAAGTGTATAACGTTTAGAAAACGTGAGCCCCGTTGAGAATGAAACAGAAGGATTGAAATAAATATTTAAATGGTGAAAAGGGAATTTGAGAGAGATTGATGCAATTGTTTTCAAAATATCCTGTATCTGTATCTCTTGTTCTACTGTTGATTTGCATAATTGGCTGAGACATTTCCCTTGGATGGCAAAAACTGAATTAAAACTCCATGCTAGCTACTGGCTCTTTTGTAATCGAATTCAAGATTGATGTGTTTTATATGTAAATCAACTCTCATCGTATTGTCCCCCCAATATCCCGGCTGACATCTTTCACTTGGAGATAGATGACATTTCTTGCGAAGCAAGTAATTGATTTTTCGTCTCGAATACTGTCTCTTAATTGCCTTACGCCTGAAATGGGTTGGTATTTGGAACCAAATTACATACTCTATACCGCTACGAGGCTTGTTGCTTTTGTTTGTTATCGCTAGTTGATGCCTAGTCTGGTTGTTCTCTGGCAGATCTTGACGGGTAGGCGTATCACTGAAAACCGCAGGGTGTTTTGATTTTTGTCTGCCGTAATATGGCAGATTTGCGATCACGTTTTAGATCTAGGTCTATCAGATGAGAGTGTAGGGAAGTTGTTGTCGACTATCAGCCCATTTACATGGATTGTAGTTCGGTGCGTGGCACGAGCTGAATTTATAAGCTATTTGACTCGAGTGAAAATGTTACCTGTAACATAAAACTATGATTTAATTAAACGACACTAATATAATACATTTGTAGTATGTCGTTGCATGCCTTTGATGGCCCTGAAATCGCATTCAGGCTTTATTAGCATAGTGGGTCCCTCGACATTTTATTTTACGTATGACAAATTACGTCATCAAATCGTTTATGTATATCATTCCTAATTATAACGGCGTAGAAAGTAGTGATTCAGTATGCTTTCAGTTGTTTGAATACGACAGGTATATTTGAATTTACCGCATAAATTACGCCTCGAAACCGTAAAAATCTCAGCAGGTATCCCTTTAATATTCAAATATAAAATTGTGTGCGCAGCTATATATGTCTGGTGTGGTGGGAATTGCAAATGTCTAGATCTTTTTATGAACCAGACGTCTAGACTCACCGCGCTGACACGTCTCTATCACGTGTACACGCGTCTTTATCGTTTACGGACCCTTTCATTCAATAAATCAACAAGGTAGGCAGGAAAACATAGCATTTCACCATGTAAACACAACAAAGTGGTCAGGAAATAATTTATGCCTTCTCATTTTATATTACCCTATCTATAAATAGGATAGCATTTCGATAAGTCCTTCCGATGACAGATTTCCTAGCTTGTCTGGTCTATACCCCATCGTTCTTCAAGTAAAACCGTTTACAAAGGTGAAGTCCAATGAATAGAACAGAATGTTGACACAAACCTGGTTCCATATCGTGAACGAATATACACAGGTAACACTATCTGAATTATTGATAGGGACATTTTGACCAGCCTGATTACATACGGGTCGTTGAGTAATTTGCACTTCTAATAAAACAGGGTCGTAAAAAGGAAATCTATTATTCACTACAGTATCGCGCTGTTATCAATTATAATGCCAAAAGTGGATAAAATCCAATAATAGTAAAACCATGACACACAGCGAGAGAGTCGCGTATTGTGCAACGGGTACAACTTCAGCTATAAAGCCCATACATTGATTGGCTTCAACGATAAGGCTCCTCAAGAGAGTTCTGCTTCGCGTCTTTACGAGCTATGCGATATTGCTACTATTGCATTCTTGTGATGTCATGGTTACCACAGTAACCAGACGATTGATAGTACAAACATATAACGTTCGATCAAAAAAGTCAATAACCTTTCTAACCCTGTAAACTTTTATTCGCAACCTTTATCATAATACTTTTAATGTCTTAATGTTTGTACATAACAGTGGGATAAAATAATAATGTACTTTTCTTTCGTCATATTGCCATTTATCATTGGCTGTGTTGACCATCAATGATATATAGGAGAGAGAGAGAGAGAGAGAGAGAGAGAGAGAGAGAGAGAGAGAGAGAGAGAGAGAGAGAGAGAGAGAGAGAGAGAGAGAGAGAGAGAGAGAGAGAGAGAGAGAGAGAGAGAGAGAGAGAGAGAGAGAGAGAGAGAGAGAGAGAGAGAGAGAGAGAGAGAGAGAGAGAGAGCGTTGAATTTCAATGTGGGTCATTTATTGGTCGTGATGTATTTTTACCTTTACTCAAGTAAAGTAAGTCCTTCACGTAATTGGTACTTCGAGTGGAGTACTATTAATAGACCACAACCTAAGCTTGGCTAATACTACTAGACCAAATGAGAGTACTCAGTAGATATAATAAAGGCTAAACGTGGACAATATTTTCTCATGATCACGATTTCATAGATCGTACCATAGTTGTAAACTGCAGACCTCAATGGCAACTGTATACATAAAATTAGTTTTCGTTGAGTCAGCGGACTTTCAATTGCTAGCCTGAGCCTGAGACCGTACAATTGTTGGCAATTTGCCTTCCAAACATCTCTTCGGGGTTTGTTTCTTTTGGCACGTCTTCAAGAAATTCAAATGTATTATGTATATTTTTATGGCAACTCGTGTCATTGCCTATTATTAGTTCAAAACATTTTATGTATGCGTAAAAATGTAATCAAATATGCATAAACGTATGTCATAAAATATTATGTTACATTGGAAATTCTAGCATTTTTTGTGTATTCGTTTACTGCAGATAAAATATTAAACTCTATAATTTCAATTCATCCCTATGTGTATGACGTCATCATTGTAGTAATAACACCGTTCACAGCAATATCTACGTACATGTTGTAGCTGTATCAGCACGGTATTGTATTCATATTAATCGTGTGATCAACGTCACCATCCCTTGTGAAATACGTCATCACTCCGTGTGAATAACGAGATCACATTACAATGTACTGACGATGTAGATGCACGCAGTGAATGAAGCCATAAAAATGTAGTATATGAATTGCATGGTGCCCCCCGATACAAGTCATCAGTAGGACATGACATATTGACATTTTACAGAGAAAAGACATATTTTATAAGAGTACTTTTATCTTGATAAAACGTTAAGACGTTTTCTGTAATAAATGGGTAACGCACAGACATAAAACTCGGGGCATTTCTACCCATTTTTGTACTTAATAAATTGATAGTATATAATAATATGTATATAAGTACCCGTAAGCGCAACTACTCCTTAGATTCAGTTATGTAATGCAATATATAACAATAAAAAAATACTACAACCTTTTAATCAAAGCTCACTTTTTATTGTCATGCATATATCTTGTTCTCCAAGGTGACCATGTAAGGAAGAACACGCCTCGAGGACTATAATTCGTATGCAAATAAATGTAGTTCGAATTACATCACCTAAAACATTACCAGATGAAACATTGTCTGTATTCATGTAGAACTAATCAAGGATATTACGTTGTAACAGTTTTTTACTATCTAGTTTCCATGGAAATTGCCAATCTTTTCATTTTCCCACAGCCTTGGTGGCCATTTTAAAAGTATAATGTAGATACACTTTTAAACCATTTTTGCCAAAGAAAAAATGCATGATGACTCGTTTTTTTGTATTCTTGATGTTAACGGACCGACTTGTGCAAATTTAAAATTTTAAGACCTGTATTTCAAACTTTGGACAAGACATCTTTTATTTTATATTTTGTGACATGATTCAGAAAGTATAGAATACATCAAACGTGTACGGTTGTTTATTCTGAGACTCATATTGCTGTAACGTTAATGACGTCATTTTTTCATGTTCATGTTGTTATATTCCTGTAGAAATTGCTGCGCAGTGACCTTTTACAATACCTCCCGCACGATGTAGTATTATGAAGGAAATATATAGATATCAAGTCATTGGGGTATCTGCAGTAGTCGGGGACAAAAAAAAATATACGGCACTGCGCCTTTTCGGAATCCCTTCGTAATCTGTGAAACAGAACGAGAGCTATCAACATGATCAACGACTTCTGACTTCCACAACTACAGCGATAAATCAAACAAGACATTTATCTTTGCAGACATATATAAAAAAAATACTGTCAGTTTATACACAGTCATATTAATAAATGAATAAATTTGTTTTACGTCTGTGTATAACTTATAAGACACCTCATTATTACACAGTCTTACGTGAATTTCCATATGGCCACAACTATGTGAAAGACGTAACCTTTTACAATCAGTGACTACACGAACAACTCACTTTGTCGTCAACTTTCGTTTTAATAAGCTGACCTCGACACCCGAGTTGGTGGAACATAAACCGAGTGATGCATACCATATGAGTGGAGTAATGATAGGTTGTTAGCGCTGACATTACGTGATGATTGTGGTATTGGGAACACAACGTAGATATCTATAAGAAACTAGTCTGAAAGGTCCAGCCATTGGCCCGCTTAGAACCTTGCCACCACTACTCACGTTCGATTCGAAGTGACAAAATCTTTGTGTGTCACGAGTATTTTCTGGTACAATGCAAACAAATATTGGAGATTACTAATTTGATATAGTCATACCTGCGCAAGCACTTCAAGAGAGGG